>NW_020897919.1:510313-521131 GCF_003984885.1 Neopelma chrysocephalum
CTCCGCCTGTTTTAACCCATCTGCACCGTTCCAGGCTGGAATTCTCCAGCTGTTTAACCCATCCGCCGTTCCAGGCTGGAATTCTCCAGCTGTTAAACCCATCCACGCCGTTCCGGGCTGGAATTCTCCACCTGTTTAACCCATCCACCATTCCAGGCTGGAATTCTCCACCTGTTTAACCCATCCAGCTCAGTTACCTTCACGTGGGCAGCTTTTATTTGTCCCGACTCCCACACCTTGTTTTCCCTCCCTCTCTGATTTGTGACAGGCCCTGTTTTGTCTGGGAGTTCTTTAATTGTCTTAGGGCAGCTGATCCCTGGATTATTAAGGGGCAGGAATTTTATGGGAATTAACTGCCAGTGAGTCTGCATTGATCAAGGGTTTAAATCAAGCTATTGCCATGAACTGCAGGCCTTTGCAGTGGTTTGCTGAGGGGTCTGCCCTTTAAATGCAGCCAGGAGGGGGTTTTGTGTTTTTTGTGGGAAAACACTGAGGGTTGTTGTCGCGACATATTTGTGACATCCAGCCCATCAGCTCTTCCAGCATCACATATTTCCAGCTCTCATTCTCATTTTTTGTCCTGTAAGTGCATATCTGAATGAATTGATTTGTTCTTTTTAATCAAGCAAGCAGAATTCCTGTGCAGAATCAGGATGAAGCTTAATGTTCCTTTCCACTGGAGCTTTAGCAGAGGTTCTAAAAGAAGCTTTAACAGTTTTACAGTGACCAGTGTGAGCGAACTGTGGTGATTTGTGAGCAGCAGTGGTTCTGGCAGGGTTGGTATTGCCAAGGAAAAGGATGTGCTACGTTCAACTGCAGTTATTTAAGCTCTTCTGTAGCTCGGAATATTTAAATATTTAAAGTGGTCTCAGCCTTTGTGGAAAGGCTGATTTTCAGATGGGATATTCAACGCCAAGCTGGAGTCGTTGGGAATAAACTCCTCTTTAAAAAAATAAATCATTATGGAGGGATTATCAGATTTAACCAGTTCGTTTTGTTTTTTCCTGACGTGATACAGCAGAGCTGAGGGATTCAGGTGCTCATGTGTGAAAGAGGAGCAAGTTTTTGTCTTGCCCTGCCCCGTCTGTGCACAGACATGAGGGGGAGCTGTGTGAAGGGATCCTGTGATTCCAGGATCCATCTCTGGGACGAGGGATTGAAAATACCCTGGGAAAGGGAGCTGCTGTGATGTTAGTGAGCAAACCCAGGATTCCTGGGCTGCAGAAAGTGCTGCTGCTGGTAATCACAGCTTGTCTGAGCAGCAACAGGACAGTAGAAATGACTATTTGCTTGCTTGCTTTTTATTTTGAGGAGTGGGACAACTGTGCTGCTTTTCTGCTTGAGGGAGGCATTAAGAATAAAGGAATGAACTTGATGTGAGAAGATGTTCCAGTAAGATAAAGATTTTGGCCTAGGGTAGATTAAAGGAAATAAGGGAGGGGGAAGAGTTTGTTCTCCTGGAAGAGTTAAAGCACAAAGTTCAGATGGCTGATGAGAAATACAGAATTGCTGACCAGAAACAATTCTGTTCTGAGAAATCCTGACAGCAGCAGGCCTACGTTTGAAAATCCACCCTGCTTCTAGCACTGGAGCTGTGTTTATCAGGGTGGGAGCTCCAGGACTTCATCTGGATTCTCTGGGGTGCCAACCATCACCTCTTATTCTCTTGCTGCTGAGTGTCAGTTTTTCTGCTTTCCTTTAAACTGTGTGCAAATAGAAACTGAAGTAGCCAGTGACTTGGGCTGACACTGTAACTCAGCCCTGTGAGGTGCCTCTGGTGAGATGTATCCCTGGCTGTGTTGCAGGTTGTGGGAGACGGGCTGGAAGCAGCGCTACTACAAGAACAAATTCGACGTGGACGCCTCCGACGAGAAATTCCGGCGCAAGGTGGTGCAGTCCTACGTGGAAGGGCTCTGCTGGGTTCTCAGATATTACTACCAGGTACCTCAGATTTGCAGCTCTGAATTTTCTCTCGTGCCTGCACCCTGTTTTGTTTCGGCCTGTTGGTCATTGTGGGAAAGCAGTGGGGTTTTTTAAGATGTACAATAAGCATTTGGTACTCAGGGTTTGAGTGCAGTTTCACCACCTGTGGAGGTGTCAAAAAGCGACTGTACGTGGCACTCAGTGCCCTGGTCTAGTTGACAAGGTGGTCATGGGTCACAGGTTGGACTCCATGATCTTGGAGGTCTTTTCCAACCTCAGTGATTCCATGGTTCTGCCTCTCATGTGCAGTAAAGACTCTTGTTGCTGTAGTAAGGACCGATTCCACTTTCCCTCTGCAACACAAAGCCGTGGATAACGACATTGCAGGTGACTAAAGGAGGGAACAAAGGACAAAGCCTGTGAAATGCCAGTAAGAATTGGAAAGGCCCAGAGTTGTCAGTGGATTGTAATGATGTTCCATGAAGTGTGTTGTGTGATTGAAGTAATCTGCACCCGATTTAAATCTTCTGATAATTGAGATGTCAGATTGGCGAGAGATTAGTGGGACGTGGTGGGGTTTGTTGCACTGCTGGTTAATGAGGAGCTCCGTGCCCTGCAGGCAGAGTGAGTTGGCTGTGCTGTGTGACCTGGGAGCACAATGTGCTGCAGCTGAAGGGGTTTATCTGCCTCGGCAGGAATTGGTGGTTTCAGCACAATTGATAGAACTGCACATTTTCTGTGGGTGTCCAGCTGGGAGCTCACACCTGGGAGCACAGGCAGGGCAAACACCTCACACACCTACAAAACACTGTGCACCTTAAAATAGGGTTTTTTTCATCCCCCCCTTGGAACAAACTGTGGGAGTGTGTTCCCCTCCCTCCCACTGCATCCATCTGTTGGGTTTGGGCTCTGGCTCATTTGTTGTGGTAGATGAAAATCATGGAGTTTAAGGTCTGCTGAGCTCTCCACCTCCTTGTGTGTGTGACCTGAGACCTCCTTTTGCAAAGGACAGATGTCACCTGGACACCTTCATGGGTGGGAATTCCTGTGATCCTGCACACGCTGAAAGCAAACCATGTTCTTCTTAACCATGGCAAGACATATCCTACAATTCTATTCATGCCCATCTGTCTCCAGGGGTATAAATGACTCTTCAGGTGAGCTGTAGAAACGTCCTTGCTGGAAAACTGTCTCACCTTCAGTGATACAACAGCACAAAACCATTCCAGCCTGTTGCATTTGGGAAGGAGCAGCTGGCAAAATGCTGTGTGGAAATTAGGTTAGGAAGTGATTGGGGGCTGGGGGAACTTCAGAATAGTTGGTTTGTTTTATTTTTTCCTTTGTACCATAATAAAAAATTGATTCTAATAACTACTGCTCCCCGTCCACGAAAACTTGTGACAGGATGTGTTACCTGCCTTTCTGTTCTCACAAAAAGCTAATAATGCAGGGCATGTTCCACTAGTGGGAACATCTGCTTGGAGAGGAGAAAAAAAAAAGAAGGAAAAGAAAGAAAGCAATCCACCTGGCTTTTGAAACCTCCTGAAGCCATCTGAAGGATTGCATTGAATAATTATAGTCGCTGTAATTTTGTACCAAAAATATCACTGGAGGAGCCTCGTTGACATTTACTTGTTCAGAATTGGAAGTCAAAATAGTAGTGGGCTTTTGTTTCGAGTGGTGCTGCTAAGAAAAATAGCTGAGGAGGTGAAAACTTGACTTGGACCTCCCTGAGCCACGTTTCCTTTACCAAGTGCAGGGTGTTCTGGTGCGTTTGGAGTTTGTTTTCTCCTTTTTGAGGACGCACTTTACATTCCCCAGTGTTCGAGCCAGGAGAGTGAGAGGGAAGGAGCAAAAGTGCTGCTCCAAGTGTGTGTCGGTGCTGGTGCCAGAGAGAGAAGTCACAGCTGAAGCCACAGAATGCTTTCCAGCCTGCAGCAAGCATTGGTCACATTTTCACACCTCACAGGGCGTGTTGGGGGGTCTCTGGCCCCGCACCTGCCCCAGTTAGCAGTGGGGTTTTGCTTTGAGAAACAGGAGTGCACCAGAACTCCTTTCTGCCACGTTTTTCGTCTCTAGTGACCGGGGCTGCGGGATTTTTAATTTTGTTTAATCATTCTGACGTGTCTGATTTTTGTTTGTCTCGCTTCTCCCCCTCAGGGCTGTGCATCCTGGAACTGGTATTACCCTTTTCACTACGCTCCCTTCGCTTCTGACTTCGAGGGGATCGCAGACATGCCTTCAGATTTTGAGAAAGGCTCCAAACCGGTAGGGCTCCTCTATTTATTCTTTGAGTTATTTATTTATTTGATCATTTGTGATTTAACACCTCATCTGCTTGTCCTACATCTGCTTGTCCTGCCATCTGCTTGTCTGATTCCAACAGTTTAAGCCCCTTGAACAACTGATGGGAGTGTTTCCAGCTGCCAGTGGGAACTTTCTGCCGCCAACGTGGAGGAAGCTGATGACAGACCCGGTGAGAATCTTTGTTGTGCCCACTCTGAAAGGCTGGGTCACCTTGCCAGGGGTGTGAACACCACCTCCTGCTGCTCCTTGCTTCAAAAAATGCTGGAGACCAGGAGGTTTGTAGTAGGTTGCAAGGATTCTTCAAAAAAAAAAAAAAATCCTTAAAAGCGATTTCTTGGCGTTCAGATGTTTGGGTGAGAACTCGTTTCCTGGCTCTCTTACACTTCAGGTTGTTCAGGTCCTTACAGCAGCCTTGCAAAGCTTAATCCAGCAGATCACCTGCAGTTTTTCTCTCCTGCTTAATTTCTTGTTTTGAATCTCTAAGTAATGGACATGCCCAACCACACTTGATGCTTAAATGGCATTTATTAAAAGGTATTTTTATTAGTCACAGGTCTCTGCACCCCCCTTAGAGCTGTGTTTGGTGCCTCGTGACACTCTGAACCCGTGTCAGGATTGGCTCTGAGGGTCATTTTTTGTTTCCTCAATGACAGGAATCGAGCATCATTGACTTCTACCCTGAAGATTTTGCTATTGATTTAAATGGGAAGAAATACGCTTGGCAAGGTGAAATTTCAACTGCTTTTTTCCTTTTTTTTTTTTTAAGAATCTGTAAAAATGGGAAGGAATTGGGAAATTATCTTAGTAAGTCACACGGGTACCTTGTGTTACTTGGTGTGGGGCCAAGTGTTTTCCAGCAGGTGTATTTTCAAAAAGAAATCACTACGAAGAACAAATTATGGTTCAGGAACTGATTTTGGATTGGCAATTATTATGAGTAATTTCAGCAGCCATTCCAGATTTGTTAATTTTTCCTGAACTAGATTAATCATTCTTCTGTTTTTATCAGCCTCGCTGTGTAATTGTCTTTTGTCTCCTTTGCATTTAATTAATGGATCTTGTTCTGCTCAATCAGTGGCTCGTTAGTACTGTGCCAAAAATGCTTTGGGGAATATAGAAATATTTGGGAGCGTACAAAGAATGAAAAAAGAGCTACAGTATTTATGCAGCTTTTTCTCTCCTTAGAGAATATTAATTTTCAAGGTCTGCCAAGTTCTGTGGGTGGTTACACTGTGAGTAATTTCACTGCAGGTGAAGTTTTGGGTTGTCCTTTCCTTCAGTTCTAGGACAACAGTATTTGTTTTAATGAAGCCACGTAGAGATGTGACTTCTGAAGCAAAAGTGTTTCAGGCAGACCAAGTTTTAAATTGGGAATTCACGGTGGGAGTTCAGAGTCCCTGTGAATGTTGTGCCTTAAAGAGATGGCAAACCACAGGAAACTCTCAATATCAGTTTTTTTGGGTCGCCTTGGCCAGGAAAAGCTCTGGTGTTCATGGCAAGGGAAATGAAAAACAAAATTAAGGTAATTACTCCAGATTCCCACCAATAATCAGAGTGACAGAAGCGAAAATTCGAAGAATTTTCATAGTAAATTCCCCGGGGCTTTTTGATTTTTGCGGTGGAAGGAAACCCTTTCTTGGCTGAGGAAATCTATCAGAGCTTTCCATCCTAGTCTGTTTTTTTTGGGGGGTTGTTTTGGGTTTTCTCAGCAGGTGTGAAAAAACACTGTTTTGGTTTTGCAGGTGTCGCGTTATTGCCCTTTGTGGACGAGCGACGCCTCAGAGCTGCCCTGGAGGAAGTGTACCCTGACCTCACCCCCGAAGAGAGTAAGAGTTGGGATGTTTTGTTAAAAAATTGGGATATTTTGTTAAAAAATCGGGATATTTTGTTAAGGAATTGGGATATTTTGTTGCCTCTCGGGTGTTGCACCCTGAGTGAACAGGGCGTGACAGGTGTTTGGTTGGGTTATGGCAGACTCTTCTTGGTGGGCTCTGCTGGTAATTAGAGTGATCCTGCTGGGTTTGTTTTTTGTGGCTTGTGGAGGCAAACGGGGGTGTTTGTTTCTCCATTTTCCTGTGGGTGAGGTGTGTGGGGCCTGGGGGATTTTGGGTTGGGTTTTTTACCCAGCCCCTCTGGATCTGCAGTGTTACTCTGTACTAAATTCAGGGTTCCTTCCACTGAACATGAGATTGCTGCTGTTTTATTGCCTGCCAGCTGCCCCTGTGAGCAGAGCCATCCTGCTCTGGGCACACACTGTCCTTCCCACACTCTCCAGGAATGTCCAAAGCTTTCTCCCCAGTCACACTGAAGCTTGGCTTTTGTGGAGGTGTCACCAGGACAGTGTTGCAGGTCTGCCGTGTTCCTTCCTTCCCTCCTTGCTCTGAGCTCTTATCCCACTCCCTTCCCCTTCCCAGGCAGGAGGAACAGCCTTGGTGGTGACGTTCTCTTCGTCGGGAAGCACCACCCGCTCTGCGACTTCATCGTGGAGCAGTACAAGACCAAAAACACAGAGGTGGGTTGTGCTTGGGGGAATGGGGAGGTTGAAGGTCTAATAAAGTGCTCCAGCTGAGCAGCTCTGTCCTCCCCAGGCCGTGGACATCCCCCCGGAGCTGTGCCACGGGATCCAGGGGAAGCTGACCCTGAATGACAACGCCGTCCTCCCGGACCAGTGAGTGTGGCCTGGGCTGGGTCCTTGCTGCTCAGGGACCTTCCCCTCACTTAGAAGTATCTTTGTGCCCACAAGGAGAAGCTTAAAGCTCCCAACAAGACCATTGTGTAGTTCTGAGGCTCAGCACTGAGGGTCCAGAGCGGGTGTGTGTCACCTCCAGCACGTGGAAAATCCCAGCCGAGTGAAAATCTCATCCCACAATCCTGCTTTTCTTAGCCTCAGAACTTGGCTTTTAGAGCAGCCTCAGAAATCTTTGAAGTGCCCTGACGTGTGTAGTTGCTGGTGAATCTGGTTTTGTTTGCCATTTCGCCTGTGGAAGGCTGATTTTTATGGATTTAGTAATTGTTTTATTAGGCAGACAAGGCCTGGGTAACAAAAGTCACAGTGCTCAGGGGCCTTGTTCAGTGAGGTTGTGTTGGTTTGGCCTCTCTGCTTTTGTATGAACATGAGTGTGGGCTGATGTGACTTCCCTTTAGTGCACATTGTCTAAAAAACCCAAAACTCTGCTTTTTATATGCTAACCTGCATTGCATTAGAGAAAAATCCAGATAATGGTATCTAAGATATATTTTGCCTTTGTCCATTTGTCCTGTAGCACTGAATTCAGGACTGTTCCCAGCTACACATAGGAAGAATGCTCATATTTTTTGTTTCCTAGAGAATGCATTTAGAGAAATGATCAGAGCAATCCTCACCTTTCATTTCTCTAACTGTGCTCGGAGGCATAAGCAGTTGTTCAGTGGCTCGTTTGCATTAAATGCACAAACACTGGCTTTGTTGCACAGATAATGGATCCCAGGCCACACTAATGGGCATTTCTCCATTCCTGTCATGGCTTGTGAGGAACCATGAGCAAGTCAGAGCTGTTCTTGGGAGGAACAGGAAAAAGAAAACTCTTGTGGCATCGAGAAATAAGGATTCGGTCAGTCCAGTCCTTATAGAAGTGCTGGATTTAGGGGAAAAGCAAGTTAATTTTCGGATCCCTGTTAGGTGCCACGGGCTGAGTTGACAGAGCACCAGGGCAAGAGCAGCAAGTGGTGAGAAATGTGTTCCCTGATGTTTTGACAGAGGTTTTTCTCCTGTCCAGGGTGGTGGAGTCTCCTGTTCCGATGCTGCGGGATCTTACCCAAAACTCTGCAGTCAGGTCAGTGACCTCTGGGTTTGATGCAGTGAGGCACAACACACAGCAACCAAAACTCATTTTACTGTGGCATTTTCTTGTTGGATTTGCAAGGCTTGGGCCTGTAACCTTTCACTTCTTGAGCCACATAAGATACTCGAGACACTGCAAATCACCTGTGATCTGTCTGTGTAATTTTTTCCTTCAAAGAGGCCTAACTTGGTTCAGCTAGAACAGGCAGGAAGAAATGCTGAGTTGTGGCTTGTCAGGATGCTGTGGGAAGGATGGTCTAAATGGGGATGTAGTTACTGTGAGTAATGAGTTAAAGAAAGGTTTTGACTTTCCATCTGCCACTGTCAGGGGCTCTGAGTTGTTCTGCACTTCTCTCCATCTCCTTCTCGCAAGGATTTTTCTTCCTGTCTCTGGAGATGGTATGAGCAGTCAGGGTTCTGCTCTTCAGCTCCTGTGACTGAGGCTGAACTTTCCAAGGGGCCATTATTCACTTTCCTTGGAGTCTCATTCATTCTTGGTGTTGAAAAGCAGATATATCCCAGCTGGAAGGGAGAGATTTATTCTACTCAGCCATTTGCTTTTAGCTTTCTTGGCACCCCAGGCATTCTTCTGTGTCAGGTGGTAGGTACTGAGAGAACAGGTTGGTGTCTTGTGCTTCAAACATGCCCCTGGTGGGACCTGCCTGAGAGCTGGATACTACACCAGGAGATGGGAATTGCAAACCCAGTGCTCTGTAATGTGTTGTACCAGTAGAAATGAAGCTTTCAGACAGTTTTTGCTCTATTGCTTTTTAGTTGGTCTGGTACTAGACAGCCCAAAGCTCAGGGTCTGTGAGATGTCACAGAAAATAGGGATGCATCCCTCCATGGGAGCTGCTTGGAACTGCCTTTCAGGATAAAAGTCATACATGGGTCTGACTGGTTTCTAGGCATGGAACTTCCTTTTTGGAACAGGGGAGGAAAAAAAGGGTCACCCTCTGGAAAATAATGGAGACATTGCAGTCCAACATATCCACGTGCAAGACATTCCCTCTGCAGTTTAAGTCGTGGGTTCATGGCCCTTTCCTGTTGTGTACATCACTGTTAATAAAGCAGTGATTGCTTTTCACTTTGGCTTCATTGTGAAGCGAACCTAATCCTCAAATATTTTCTCCTAGCATCTCCTTCAAAGATCCACAGTTTGCTGAAGACTTTGTTTTCAAGGCTACGGTGTTACCTGGGGCAAAGTAAGTGTCAGCTCTCGGCTTTCAAACAATCCCGGTGTGATTTATTCATCCCAGTGCTGGCTCTGATAAATATTTATGGCCCTGTTTTTATTCCTAAGGAAACCTGCTCCGGTGCTGAAGCCGGGAGACTGGGAAAAAACCAACAACGACGGCAGGCCTTGGAGGCCACAGCTGGGCTTCAACAGGGACAGGAAACCGGTGCACTTGGACCAGTCGGCCTTTAGAACCTTGGGGTGAGTGTGCTGGGGGTTCTGGCTGCCCTGCTGGGGTGGCAGCCCTTCTGTTCTGCTGCTCAAATTAATAAAAAACACAAACAAAGAGGGGGTGGGCATGGGCTGCCTTGGATGTTGGTGTTCCAAACTTCGGCGTCCGATGTTTAAAATCAATATTCTGCAAACAGAACATTGCAGTGATTTTGCAGCTTGCTTCTGGATGTTTTTTTTTTTTATCTCCTAAATGTTTCTAACTCGCTTTCCTGCTGTTTTGGTTTTTTTAAAACTCGTTTGGTGGATGCTTGCTCGAAGTACAGAAGGTACAATGAGAAGATTGCTCACAAGTGATAATTAAGACTGTTAATGAAGACAGGAGTGTCTTTTATGCTTTTAGAAGCGAAAAAGCTGTAAAAACCTGGTGCTGCACCACACAATCTGTTTGATTGTCCCTTTGCCAGGCACTGCCACAGTCAGTTTTTGTTAGTTGTCCAGAAATCCAAGTAACTTTCGCAGGTGCTGCAGTGTAGTGTGAGAATGGGAGAACAAGCTGGGGTTGTATATCACAGAAAAATTAAAGTTGAGTTAAATGCCTTTCCATACTGGGGAGTGCAAGGAGCCATGCATTTATCAGAGCCAGAGAAGAGAATGTTTTAAAGGACACTAATACTAGCAAATAAAATTGAAGTCATAAGTGTCTCTTTGGGAAGAGAAAACACCTTTATTATCTTAGGGATCTGGAGGAACTGGAGAAAGAAAAGGCACCACCTTTCCCTGCACTCGTGTGCTGGGAAGCAGGGTTGTTCTGGGGCTGGACTTGTGAACCCTCTTCTGTCCTCCCTTGCCACAGTCACAAAGAAAAGTGCAGCTGTGTCACTGAAAATGTGAGCACTTCCCCTGGAGCAGCTCCCGGGGCACGTGTGTGTGTCGGGATGTGCCTGGGCCCCGATCCACGAGCGCATCCCTGTGCTGTGCTGGCACGCTGGAGAGGGCTGGGGCTGGGCCAGGTGGCAGCTGTGCTGCAGGATGGAATTCATCACAACCCCCTGATCTTTCTCCTCTCCTCTCCTTACTTGGAACAGCCACACGATGCTGAGGGACAGGGGGATGCCAGGGATGTATCCCAACGCCGTGCCCATCGGAGCCTACGGCAGCCCCTACGCCAGGCCCCTGCTGGGGGGGCAGCAGCAGATCCCCAAGCTGTTGTCAAGTAAGTGCTTGCTGCATTTCAGAGTTTGGGTTTGGGCTGCTCTGTGGCACCAGCACAAGCAATAAGTGGGTCCGGGCACCTGCCTTCATTAACCTCATGTTGCTCCTCTCTGTTGCTCCTCTCTGTTGCTCCTCTCTGTTGCTC
>NW_020897919.1:521141-569214 GCF_003984885.1 Neopelma chrysocephalum
TTGCTCCTCTCTGTTGCTCCTCTCTGTTGCTCCTCTCTGTTGCTCCTCCTTTGTGGGATTGCTGTAAGGGAAATGTGCTGAAATGGAGCAGAGTGCCTGCAAGTGGGATTACAGTTGGAATATTGTGCTCTGGATTCAAATGGAATAGCAAAAGTAGCACTGTAAAACCCACCCATACCAAGGGTTCCTGGTGTCTGTTACTTATTCCATCTGTGGTGGGATCTCAGCATCAGCAGTAAACCCTGTGTGACCCAAAATGGAGTTCTTCACCCCGGGAAGGAACTGCTTGTGCTCTTCAAAAAGGGTGCTGGTCAGGAACTCTGCCTCTTCACCTGTGCTCAGGTGGGGTTGAGACAGGAGGACACTTGGTTCAACTGCCTAAGGAGTGTGAAATCCTGCAGTACTGAATTCTGCAAGTGTTGGACACCTGAAGAGCTGACACAGATGAAGTTTGAGCTCCAGAGTTTTTGTCCCATCTAGACTAGTTGCTGCCCAGTGAAGCTGTCACCCTCTCTGTATCCCGCTGGCATCTTTGCTGAATATCAGACAGCCAATAAATAATATCAGTGGCCACTGACTGAAACTCAGTGTCCAGTCCCAGAGCAGAGGAAGGGAAGTTGAGTGGTGAGTGCTGATTTCTTGTGCAAGCAACCAGATTGGTTTAAGTAGAGAGGTGGGTTGAATATGAGCCTGGAGGGATTAACTTGGGTTAAAGGAAAACCTTTTTTTTTTTTTTTTTTTTTTAAACAAACAAGAAACACGAGAAGGCAGAACCACCAGACAGGCATCACCTTTTCACGTTCCTCTCCAAAATCAGAAAGTTGGTGTGGCTTTGGGGAGAAAGTTTTCAGGAGCCCAGCAGTCCCTGTACTGCTGTTCCTGTCAAGTCTTGGCACTCTGTGGGAAAGCTGCTCTCTCTGTCTCCTGTCCCTGGAGCTGATCCTGCCAAGGAGGCACTCACAAAGCTCTCATCCAGCCGCCGCTGTCCGGAGCCAGTTCCTGGATCTGTTTTCGTGGGGGACGGCAGTGCAGCACGCTGCAAATGTGTTCCTTGGCACTTCACTGGCTTGTGTTTCTCCTCCTCTTCTGACAGCGCCGAGCTGTCCTAGGAGATTAGTCTTAAACTCTAATTAACTTCTAATTTACACTGACTGCAGCGTGAAGTCTCAACGGCTAATTACGGCAGCGCTTGACTCTGTGTTTGGAGATGGGCTTGCTTTCAGTGCCTCCTTGTTTAACAGAGCTGTGAGGGCAGCTCGTGTCCATCAGCAGGATGGATGCAGACAGCGTGAGGGATGTTCTTGCTCCCTAGAAGGACTTCCCAGAACACATCCCGGAGCCTGGCTGGTGGGTCAGCCCCCAGCCCACCTGAGGAGTGAAGCACACGGGTCTCAACTGCTCTTCTACCAAGGAGAGACAATTCCTTAGACCCTTGTTAGAGGTCGCCTCCAGGTGTCATAGCCCAGCATTCCTGCTGGGATCAGCCTTTTGGGATGTGTTTGGGAATGGGCCATACCCCAGCTGTGGGAGAACCACTGTCCGCTGTGGCACAGTTGGGCCGGGAAGCGCATGGAACCCACACATTCCTGAAAAACTGCAGCTGGCGTGGTTAAAACTCCCACATTTTGTGGGATCAGGGGAGAGCAACTTTCCATTTGCTGTCTGGCGTGTCCCTGTGTAGGCTGCAGCACAATCAGCCCCCGAAGGGCGATGCAGTCACACCGAGTGCCACCTCTCCCTCGAGAGCCGGCTGGGGGTGTTCCTCGCCCGGTGCTCCCTGATTTCACTCGGATGTGCCAATTTTCAGCTGATGAATGATTGTCTCTGCTGATAACTTGGGCAGTCAAGTGCGGGGTGGCAGCGCTCTGGGAATGGCAGGTTTGGTTTCTGCAGCGCAGGACAATCTGATTTGTGACTTTCTCTGCAGACGGTAAACTTGTCAATTAGCTGCGTGGGAAAAGTGATCTTGATTAGTGCAATCAGTAAACACAAAATCTTGCCTTTGATTGCCACCCTGATTAGGTAAATTGTTACTTGAGGAGCTACTAGAGAAGGCAGTTTCTTTGGCCTTATAGCTCAGGAAGTGCCTAAGTTTTGCAGCCTAAAGAAAACATTAATTGTCATTTCTTCTCCCATTTGGTGTCTTTTTGAAGTGCAATTCACTGCTCCAAGCTCTTTCCCTCAAAGATCGTTCTGCCAGCCACACAAATGAATAGTAATAAGGTGGATTTAAATGTTTTTATGATGATTTCATTAAACTCTTTCTTAAACTGTTCCCTAGAGCTGCAGAGAGGTGTGGTTACAGCAGGAGAGCTGGGTCCTTTCTTGTTGACATGGAAAGGAAGGGTCTGGAAACATGACGAGCAGAGCTCAGCTCTGCTGTGTTTCTGGGGTGCTGCTGTCTATGAAACTTGGGAATTATTAGAAACAGTCATCTCAGGGTATTTTTGGTTGAAAGCAGTGACACTCTTGGGGTGTCCCAAACTTAAAATGTTATGGGTTTTTTAGCACTTTTGTCTTTGTAGGTTTTTTTCAAAGCTCCTGTTGAACACGGTGTGTTAATTGCTCGTTTCCCCCGGGGCAGCACTGTGGGTTCTCCTGTGCTGCCCTCCCCTTGTATTCCAAAGCAAACATGGCATTGTGTGGGCACAGCCTGTTTGGGCATGGAAAGGCCTGGCCAGGAGGAAAGTGCCACACATCCATCTTCAGTCCTGGGCGTGCCTTAGGCTGGTTTGGTTGGAAACTGGGTGGAAAATAACCGATTGTACCTGCTGAGTGCATCAGTGCGTGTATCTGGGTGCGTGTACAGAGAGAGGTTTATTTATTGGCTGTTTAGTTGTGTGTATACAGATGTTATGTTTAATAAACCACTCTACATGGGGTACAAATAAAGAATTGTGGGCTGGACTGGCTTTGCTCCAGCAGGAACCGCCGGGGATGGGGATTTTATCCCGTGTTCTCCTTGCTGGGGGTTGCCCACGCTCTGCCCTGCACACGGAGAGAGAGATTCCTGCCCGGGACAGAGCCGGGAGACAGGCACAGATTTATTTATTTCTTTTTCCCCCTCCTTCCCTTTGGAATTGTCTCCCGTGTGCTCACCCCTCGGCGGCGTGCCGGGGTGTCCGTGTCCCGGCCTGGCCTCTCTCCAGCCTCTGGAAGCAGCTGTTGGAATGAGGGTCCCACTCGAGGGCCCATTGAAAGCCATCAAAGGTGTCAGTGGAGCTGCAGCCGCTGCCCGGGCGCCATTGAGGGGCTGCTGCTTTTATCCTGTTTGCTGACCAGGTTATTTGGAGGGACAACAACCGTTTAATTGCGTGTCCTGTCAGAGCAGTGCCGGCCCTGCCTCGCCTTTGTGAAGGGCTGGTTTGGGTGGAGGGGACAATGGAGAAGTGGGTGGTCTCCCGTGCTGCGGCGCTGGGGCTCTGGCCAAGTTTTTTTACCCAAAAAAAGGCTTAATTCAGCCTGATTCCATTATCTCAGAGGTCATTAATAGATTTTTTTTTTTTTATTGTTATATGATCGTCGACTAAGTTAACTCCTTTACCATCATTACTGATAATATGTTTCTATTTTATATTATTGAATCCTTTATGTTTTGTATCCTAAATATAACTTTATTTAAACGTGAATAAAGTGGGACTGTTCACTTTATTCCATGCCCTGGTCATTCTTGTAGTTTCCTTTATGGAATAACTTAGCCCAATCAAAGGGAAACTGGCCAATTTCCCAAACCTGCCAAAAGCCTAAATATTTAGACTATTACACATTTGTGGCTCACAAACATGTTGTGTTGTGGTGATGATACAGCAGGGGGGGGTGTGTCTGTGTTTTTTATGGAGTGATGAGTGTACTTGGGAGATTAAATTGTTAGGGTAACAGGCAAGGTTATGCATCTTTAAAAATCCAATAGGAGACACCTGTGAGGAGTCCAAGCACTGACCAGAGCAGTCCTGGCGATTCCAGTTCATTATTCTTATCACCTGAAGCCTGTTGGGCGCACTGAAAACCAAAAAGGGTTGCCTTTTATCAGCTCCCAGCAGGGCTCTGTCCAAACAGGCAGCAGGAGCTGATGGCTTGGGAGTGTGTTTGTGGCATATCCAGCCTGGGCTTTTTCTGTTTGGCTCCTTAAAAGCACACCCAGGCTCTTGAATTGTTCCACTTGCTCTTTCTTATTTTACCACTCTGTTTTTCCCCCTCCAGACCTTCGGCCGCAGGAGTCCTGGCGAGGCCCCACGCCCTTGTTCCAGCAGACACCACAGAGGTAAGGCAGGAGGGGTGGCAGCTCTGTGATTCCTGCCCAGGAGGGTGGACTGGGCTCTGCCAGCCTTCCCAACGTTTGTTTTTTTTCCCCCTCCTTTGTTTTGGAACGTTGCCGTTTAAATTTGTTGGAATCCTGCTGTACGGCAGGTTTTTTAACTTAAATAATGTCTTAAATATTTATATTTTGAGAGCACACTACGTGGCGTTCATCCTTTAAAAGGCTCGAGTAGTTTGAATTAAAAAAAAAAAAAAACAGGCAAAAACACTTTCCATTAAAACTCAGGCTTCAAAATTAACTTTACTGTTGGTGCTTTGGTACCGTTCTTGGTTCTTTGGCCTTCATCTTATTGAGGCTTTTGAGATACCATGAAATTGGACACAGAGAGCTTAAAACTGCATTAGATTTTTGGACAGGCTAAACAAATTTCTTTTTAGGAGGGCTGTGGAGCTTAATGAGGCATAACTAATGGTGTTCCACTTTTATCATTTCTGTGCTGCAGCCGCAGCATTAGTACAGACCAGCCATTGATTCTTGCTACAAACCTCTTGAAGTCCTAATCAGCTTCTTTGGTACAAGTTTTTCAGGGCTGACAAGCCCATTGTAGGGCAGTGTCACTGTAGGTCAGTAGTTATTAGTTGCCACTGAAAACAGTTTCTTTAACTACTTAAGGCTGAACTGAATTAAATGCAGAAGGGACTCAGGGAGGGATTATGGAATCTGCAGCCCAATAAGTGCCATCGAATAGAAGGAATGTGACATGGTTTGATAATCAGGGATGTTTTACATGCATTCCTTCATTGATGGCTTGTGTGTCCTTCACTGGGGGGACTCAATAAACTCAGGCTACCTGTGGCAGCTATGAATAGTGATATTTATTTCTGTTTATGGAGGAATGGGAGAGCACGTAAGGGATGTTTCTGCACCGAGGCACAGGTTTGTTTTTTTCCCCTCGGTTTTATTTGCAAATGTTGGCCATTGAAAATATGGGCTTTGGGAGAATTTATTGAGCTCTCCGCAGCCACTTTCCATGGCAACCATTTTGATCCCCACTGAACCAAGTCTGGCTCCCTTTTCCTGTGCCTCACCCATGTGGAATATTGTGAGGCAAGGTTTGTTTGTAATGCAAGCTTCAATATTGCTTGGTCCATGGGAGTTGCTGCTCCCACACCCTGATTAAATCCAACGTGTACAGGACTGTTTTCTGAAGGATTGCTGCAGGTCTGTCACTTGTCCTTGCCTTTTCTTTGTTGCACCTTGGATGGTTTATGAAAATCTCTGACTTGCCAGCGCTGAGGATCAGCGCTTTTGCCGTGTCCCTGGAAGGTTTGGGATTTGGGAAGCAGATCAAACGTGCTGACGTTGAGTGAGCTGCTGCACAAAGACAAGCACGGAGGCTTAAGCAGAAGGTTAAACACAGGGAGACTTGGTGCAGGAAATAATGTCTGAACCTGTTGAATTGAGCCCTGCAAGGGATTTTTGGGTTTCCCAGTTCATTCCCTGGGAGCTGCTGGTTTCCCAAACCGCCTCCCCCTGGGGCTGTTCCCGCTTGCTGCCGCGGCTTCAAGGTGCTCCAGGAGCAACAAGGTGCCAGGGGGGAGAGCAGCCAGGGATTCCTGTCCTCTGTCACCTCTGTTCCCAGGAAAAAAGTCAGTGAGGGAGAGGGCAGCCCATTCAGACAGAGAGGATTGGCAGGAGGCTGTGATATTCTTGATTTCTGACACGAGCAAGGAGCCCTGTCCCTGCTACCTTTGTGCTGTTCCAGGGGGGCTAAAGCAGCTCTTGCTTCCCAGGCCTGGGGGGGAATAAAAACCAGGAGTGTAAAGCTGCTTCTCCATAGTCCAGCAGGTCCTGTCTGCTGTGTAGGATCTCTTAACTCTGGTGCTGCAGTGCTGCCTGGCTGATGGACATTTCCTGGCTGAGGGAAATGTGGCAAAACCATTTCCTTAACCTGCTCATGGAAGAGATTCCCAAGGAGTCTGAGCTTGGAACACAGGGATGTTTTACAGTGTAATGTCTCCTGAGGTAGCCTTTCAGCTGTCCTGGGTGAATATCCTTCAGCTGAATCATGAATTGGGCTAACTCTGGGTAGTGGTTTGAATAATTCTGCCAGTGTGAGCTCCTGGGGTGTTTCAAGTGGCACAGTCCCTTTTTGGTTGTGCAAATCTCCACCCTCACCAATTAATAGACCCACTGGATGAACACAAAGTCAAGTGCTGTGAGTCCTCGTAATTTCCATATTTCTGTTTACAAGATGAAAATCTAATTTATTTTTTTTTAATAATACATAGTTCTGTGAATTAAGAACAAGCTTTAAGATCAGAAAATGCACTGCAGCCTTTTTTCCAGGTTTATCCTCTAGAATCCGTGGTAGTTCTGACTGAAAATCACCAATTTCACTGTTTCAGGTGGTCTTGAGCAAAAAATGCCCCAACACAACAGTGATGTTAATGCTGTTGTGTTTAATTGGTTAAATTCCCAACTTTTCCCTAAACATCACTTAAAAATAACAAGTTTAAACTCTGTGCCAAATACGTATTAATGACAAATGAAATTTGTGTCAAACTCTCCCATTCCAGGCATGGAGCAAGTGCTGGCCTGTGACCCTCAGTTGTATTTATCACCAGCACTTGTTACAGAGACAGAATGATTGTTAGTGAAAGCCCAAGAGCTGGGGCTATGTAGGTATTTCCCAGTAGTTTTCCTTAAGGCTGAGCAGTGTATTCATCCTGGAGAGTCTGCTGTTTTCTAGGAATCATGAGGGGGGGGGAAAAAGTTAGTACTCAAAATACTTAATCCAGAGGAATAAGTATGAACTAAGTTTATCCTAACTTAGAATATTGATTTTGAGTGTTTAGTCACTGCAAGTGTGACTTGCTACGAACTTTAACTGCAGCATTGCTCCTTCTGAGGGAGGATTTGGGTGACATTGTGCATTGCTGGGGTGAAAAGCACAGCACACAGCTCAGTATCACCACTTATCACTTGTGCATGTCCATTTTTAGTCCATGTATTCCACATCATATTCACCAACTGCATATTTATCCAGCAGGACTCTTATTTTTCTGAACAGGAATCAAGTTACTTCCTTCTGGAGATGGCAGGAGTTCCTTAGGCTTTCCTAAAATCTCTGACCAGGTGGAACAATTGTCTTTGTAGGCTTTAGTGTGAAACCAAAAGCAGTTTGCATCCAAAACCACACCACTTTTCACATCCAAAATGCCCGTTTTCATCCATTTAGTCTTGCCTCTGCCTGTCTTGATTCCAACTTTGCCTCTGCTCCAGCTGGTGGAATGCGTGTTTAAAGTCCTTCCCCTCCCAGAACTCCTCAGTTGTCACAGCTCCCTTTGCCTGGTGTTGTGCAGCTGGCTGTGAATCCTGCCTGACCAGGACAATCACAGCTCCTCCCCGAGCTCCAGGGTTGTTTGGGAGCCTGGCTGCCTCTGGAAAGGGTCTCCAGGGTGGAAATTCAGCACATCTGGGCTCTTGGAAGAGACGAGGAGTGATGTGCAGTGAAGGAGATAAACCAGCAGTGCTCCTGCTCCCTGCTGGCCCCATCCCAGCAGGTAAATCTGGGATGCAGTGCTCCTGCTCCCTGCAGTCCCCATCCCAGCAGGTAAATCTGGGATGCAGTGCTGTGCTCCCTGCAGTCTCCATCCCAGCAGGTAAATCTGGGATTATGGAGCCCCTGTCTCTGCTGTCCCCATCTCCCACCAGGCCTGCCTCTGTCGACTCCCTCATCAAGGGGGGTCAGGAAAGATGAACTGTCTCCACTATCCCTGTTTTTCCTTTACAAGATGATCCTGTCCTGCAGAACCCCTGCATTCTGTGAGGGGTTGTCCCTCACCCTTGCTCAGCTCTAACAACCAGATCATGCCTAAAGCATATTTTTTTTTAAATATTTTTTAATCAAATGATATTTGACGTGTTATACCTGTTGCTTTATAATTGTAATGCCAAAATAGGCACTTGAAGGCAATGAAAACATTTCTTACTGTTGGTAATCTGGCCTGGCAAACTGGGTTATAATGGACGTGGGGTCTGCGTTCCCATCTGAACTGTACACCAAATGTCAGTCAGCCCGTGCCAATTAGTGCTTATGTTGCTAGGTCACCGTGGTCAATTGAAAGCAGCATCAATAGAACTTGAAAAGGTTTCTTCCCGATCAGACCTCCTGACATATTGAGCAGAATAATGGATGGGAAAAAGCAGCCAAGGCCCCCTAGCCTAGATTCCGAATGCTCGCCGTAAGAATTCATTTGCAACCTGCAATTAACCGGGAAGAATGGGGCTCCCAGAAGGAGTCTGGGCGCTCAGAAAAGAAAGCCCCCGGCTCCCGTGTGGCTCATGTTTGCTCCTGGGACGGTGGGGAACCCTCAGCCGGGCTTTGAGCTGGGTTTTGAGCTGAGCTTTGAGCCGGGGGAGTCGGCAAATCTGCCCCCGGAATAGAGGGTGTGGGCAGGAACCTTCCAGGGAATTGGAAAAACCTCCAGGTTTGTAGGGCTGGATCTGCTGCTCGCGGCAGTGCCTGGCTGTGCAGCTTCAAGCTGTGAGCAAAGGTGGCCTTCAGGGAAATTTGGGGAGATATTCCCCCCTCCCTGGTCTCTCTCTGGCGCTTGGCTGCCCGTGATCCCGCTGCGGGCACGGCTGGGTGGGACCCTGTTCAGCTCTGAGACAAATCCACTCCTGGGGGACGTGTTGTGGGACTCTGGGCTCACCCTGCAGTGTCTCTCCCTTACACAGAGGCGCTGGAGCTGCTCCTCTCCTGGCCTGGAACCGCATGCTGCAGTCCCCCAACCAGTTCCAGCCGGCGCAGTACCAGGGGATGGGGCCCATGGGATACCCCCAGAGACCCGAGGACCGCATGGACAGGGGCAGACAGGTAGGAACAACACCCTCTGTCCTCCTCCCTGTGGCGTGGGAGGGCACTCCAGGGCTGGTTCTGGTGTGTCACTGTGTCCCCAGTGAGAGCAGGGCCAGGGGACTTCCCAGCCTTGTCCAGCCCCTCCGGCTGTGCCCCTGGCACGAGGTCTGTGCTGGGACTGCACCACCACCCTGGCCATTAGCACAGCTCAGACACTCTCCCTGCAGCCTGAGCAAACAGCACCTGAAGGCAAGAAATCCAACCAGCCTTCCTCTCCTGTGAGGGAATCCACAGCTACACCCTTTGGGGTCAGAAGGGTTTCTCCCCGGTGTGTTTCAAATGTGGATTCTTATGACTTCCTGTATTTTTCCCCTCGAGTGTTTGTTGGCTTCCTCTTAGCTGAAAAACTACTTAATGCAAATGTAGCCCGAGGAATAAACATGTCTGGGAAAGGACATGTGAAAATAGCTCTGTGTGGTTACATGGAAACGAGGGAACATGATGGGAGAACCTCATCCAGAATTACAGGTGACTCTGTCAGCAGTTCAGGAAAATGCCACAGAGTGAAAAGTGCTGCCTGAAAGTAGCAGGTGACTTTGCTTAGGGAATTTTGGGGGGGGGGGGAAATGTTCTCAGTAAAATGTGATCTCTGTTCCAGATCTCTGAGTGTTTCCAGTGCTATACACTGATTTAAAATAAATTTCAGGCATCTAGGTTAAACTCTTGGGGAAGTCAGAACTGTGGGAGGGTTACTGCTCAGTGCTGGGGAGGAGGAGGGCTCAGCTGCTGGGTGACAGCTCAGTTGCCCAGTATTTTATCTGGAAACTAAGGCACAAACTGTTGGAAACGTGCTTTCTCCTGGAGCCTGGCTCAGCTCAAGGCAAGTCACTTTTTAGTCACTCCTAGGTTTGTTTTTTTTTCCTCCTCTCAGCCTGCCCACCTCCCCAGTGCAGAGACACACGTGTTACCTGGCCCAGCAGCAGCAAAGGGGAGGCAGTACCAGTACAAATCCTGCCAGCACTGGGTTTAACTGGGGGCAGAACTCACCAGCATGGGTGTGATGGTCACACTGAGCTTACTGGGGAGGCAGTGGGGCTTGAACCTTTGCCCAACTAGGCCCCGGTGGTGTTTGTGTTTTAAATTTGGATGAGGTGTATCAGTAGGATCAGTTTTCAAAAGCCTCTCATTTTGGGTTGCACGGGTTTACCCAAAACACCAGAGCCAGAGGAAAAAATGCCTGATGGCACTAATCCATAACGGGGGCTGCTGTGATAATGGAGGGAAGGATCTTGGTGCCAGTGGAGCCTGGGCAGTGTTTAGCTGGGCTGGGGAATAGACCCTTGAACAAGTGTGCCTGCCTGCACACTCTGCCCTGCCCTCTGTCCTGGGCAACATGTGGGGCTGTGTTTGCTCATTCCCATTTGTTCATTCCCAACCTCAAATCTCAGTGCCCGACAGCCACAGCTGGAGCCACGAGGGTGAGCAGGAACAGCCTTCCAGAAGGGTTGGGAAGGGCATCCCTGCTTAGTTCCCTCTTGGAAAGCTGTCCTGGAGCCTCGTGGCACCCACAGCCTGGATCATACTGTGCTCTTGGCCAAACCAGAATTCCCCTGGCACTGGCACAGACCCGTCTGCTGGTGCAGGGAGTGTTAGAACCGGGTGGTGACAACCCTTTTATTTGTACCCACACATGGTGGGTGTTAAGGACAAATCTTTCAGCTCCAGTAAATTTACTTCCTTAAAGATTCCCTTTGCAGCGTGTCGCTTTCCAACCGTTTTTTATCTCCCCTTAGATTTTTGTTGCCTTTTTTTTGTCGTTGTTGTTGTTGTTGTTATTTTTAAATGAACTTTCCAATGTCATTATTTCCTCGGGGCTGGAGCGAAATGAGAAGGTACCTGAAAGGCTTTCGGGTGCCAACCCAATCATTGAATCCGGCCTTGCCGCCTGCAAATTTCAAAGCTTTAAAGCCTTGAAAAGGGATTCAAGTGGAAGTGGTGACACGTAGCAGCATAAATAATTATCTTTGGGCCCTTTCACCTCTGAATTCTTTTTTTACAGCGCGCAGAACGCGGCCTGAAGAGGTTAATAAACGCGCTGCCGGCAGAGTGCTTACAAAATTAATGCAGCTGCCATGGATCCGGGGGGCTCCGTGGGAGTGGGGCTTTGGGGCCTTCCAGCTCTCCCAGAAAACCAAAGAATAAACTTGGTGGTGCTGTGCAGGTGTTGGGGGGGGGCATTTTTATTCCAGCACACAACGGAGCGCCCGGATCGGTGTCGCCCGCGACTCTCCCGGGCCTTGGCATTGTCCCTCTGCACAGGGACTGCTGCTGGCTTCCAAGGATTTTTTTTTCCAAGGGATGTAGCCAACTTGTTTCCTTTTCTAATTGCCTGCAATCAAGCCTAGGAACAAACCTCCAAGGTTCCCTCCCCGTGCAGGCTGCAGGGATTCTCCTGGCGGGTTCGGTCGCCGGCTCCGCGGTTCCCGTGGATGTCTCGGCTGCCGCAGGCTGGGGTAAAGATGGATTTCTCTTTGGAAGAGAGGAAAGGCAGCCCCTCTTCCCCTCCTCACCAAAAACACCCCAAGTGAGGGGCAGACAAAGCCTGTCACTGGTGTTGGTGCACCATATTTACTTTCTGGTCTCTGCAATATGTCAGGTTTGGAAATTATTTAAAATGCTTCCCGGCGATTCTAGGAAATTTTCCAGTGGGTTTTTCACTTGATAGTTGATGCCTCAAATGCCTAAATTTAAGTGCAAAAATAAATCTCATTTAGGAGTGATTTCCAGAGTGGGATTTAGGTCTCTTTGGCCTACTATTAAAGTCTGAATGAGTATGGAAGACGCCGCTTCTGTAAAAAAATACAGTTCTCATTTTTTTTCCCTTAAAACACTTTCGTACACGTAAGTATTTTAAGGGGAAAAAAAAAAAAAAGAAGCTGTGTTTGTCTGCCCTGAGTGTGAGACACCCCACTTGCTACTCTCTGCCTGGGGCTCTGAAAGCAAAGCACACCCAGGGGTGTCACTGCTGGGAAGTCCCTTGGCTTTGGGTGGATTTGTTTCCCGTTCAGCCCTGCCCGTGTTCCTTGGGAGAGCTGTTGGATGTCCAGCCCTGTGTCCGTGGTGGAGGGGGGTTTTTGGTACCTCTCTGTGCAGAGGATGTGGAGGGTGCATTGTTCCAGTCCCGAGTGGCGCCTCGAGCTCTCCCAAACTTGTTTACTCGTGGTGTTAATCCAAAAAATAAATGCTTGCTTTTGTTTGTTTGCTTGCAGGCGTACGGCCCTGGGAGGCCCTACCCGCTCCCTCCTCCTGCAGGAAGGTACAGCTGGAATTAGCTCCTGGCTCCTATTTTTTTTTTCCTTATTAAATATAGGGAACGTCCGGATTTTTTTCTGCTTTTTGTTCTTTCTATTATTTGTGGGGGGGAGAGAGGGGAAAAAAAAAAAAAGAAATCGACGAAACTGTTAAGCACCATCCCTGTAGTTTTTAAACTTGTTTTAAATGTGCACATTTCTTATGGACCTGAGGCTGATGAATTTTTGGGAGGGGGCCGTGTGGCCGGGAAGCGGCGGGTCGCGGAGCCGCTGGAGGAGGTGGGGGTGCTGTCCCATCTTCCTCACCTATCCAAGCTGTGCCCGTCGCTCCGGACTCCAAACATCCCCTGCTCCACTCACGAGAGCCTGAAAACAGACGTGGAGTTTTCAAGGATGCCCAGAACTGGGATTTGATGGGCTCCCGGGGCGCGGCCGGCGGCGCTGGAACACGCGGCCCTCACCGCTCCTGCTCGGATATTCCTCCAGTGGTGGATTTTTTTGGGACTCAGAAGTAAAACATTTCGACTTCTACACCGCCTGCCTGTTTCTGGCTTGGTTACTGGGGGCACAACCAAGCAGGGGAGGTGGATTTGTCTTGTTTGATACCTAATTTAAAATAGCCGTGGAGGGCGGAGATTCCATTCGTTTTTAGCACCTCTTTCTAGGGATTTTTTCTGTGTGAGTGTACCAAATCGGTAAATATTTTTATTTGCTTTATAAAGTGGCTTTTGAAATTCTGAGCAGCAGTGTGTGGTTAATTTTCAAACCCCCTCCAGGCCCTGTTTTTTACTGTATCTTTTACTTGCGCGCGCGCGTTTATGCTGAATTCTTGGAAAATAATTCCACCCGGCCTCTATCTTAGCATTGAAAACATTTGTTTAAGCAACAAAACAAACAAACGACAAAAAAAAGAAATGAGGAGAGCATCCAGTTCAGCTTTCCCTTCGGATATTTTCCCTTAAATACATGTGTTGTGTAAATCAGTAAAACTTCCCAGCACTGCTCTTGCGCCCCGATGCCACAGGGCTCGGTGCTCCTTTCTTCCAGGGCTCAGGTGTTAATCACCAGCAACCAGGGAAAAGCCCAGACAGACCGGGGAGGAAGGAATCATCAAACTGGATTCATTATTTTCGAGTGATTAAGGGTGGAGCAGAATCCTTCATTGTGATGCAGCATTCCGGGAGCCCGGACCCGTCAGCAGCCCTCCCCACGGCCCTTCTCCCTCGGATGGGAAAAGATTTGGGGCTCAAAAAAAAAAAAAAAAAAAAGTCGTTTCGCTTTTTGAGCGGGACAAAACCAGCAGCGAGGGTGAGTTTTCGTGGGAGTGGGGTGGAGGAAGGAGCGGGGTGGGTCGGCCGCGTGCCCAAGGTGGGATGAACCCGGGATGTCGTCCTGGGCCCTGGGAGCGATGCCTGGAGCAACGTGCTCTCCCAGAGGGTTCGGTTCCTGGGCTCCATGGCCCGGGGATGGGATGCAGGGCCTGACCGTGGAGCATCCCCCCTCGGTGGCTTTGGGACAGCATCCCCGTGGAGCTCCCGAAGCTACTCTACCTAGAGAGATTTTTTTTTTTTCCAAGCTGGAGCTGAGCCTGGCACATCCCCTTGGATTTGACAGGGTTGGAGGGGGAAATCACTCACCCCTCCGGGCTCAGAGCCACCCCAGATGCTCCGAGCTGTCCCCCGTGGGATCCAGTGGAGAGAAGCACTCCCTTATGGAAAGGGAGGGAGCCTTGGTGGTCCCCAAGTGGCATCTGCCGTGAGGGGAAGGGGGGTCCCTGCAGCTCCTCACCCGGGAGAATGCCCCACTTCCCCTCCCGGCTCCCGCGTGGGCCTTGGGAAGGGGTCCGGGTCTGGCAGAGGCTGAAATCCCTGTTTTCCACCCCAGAATCGTTCCCTCACGGCACAGCCGGGAGCGGCGCGGGCTCTGGCACTGCCAGGGCTGGAGAGCCCCTGCCCGGGGTCCAGCGGGTCCCCCGAGGATGGGGCAGCCGGGCAGGGAGGGCGCGGAATTAAATCCTTGGAGCCTGAGAGGGAGGCGGAAGGAAGGGGCTTTTGGTGTCGCCCATCAGTCCGTACACCGAGAACGAAGCAGCACGACTCGTGAGAACAAGGCTTCCTTTTATTGTTAAAAATAAAATTAAAATTAAAATTAAAAAAAAATAAAAGAAAGAAAAATTGCCGGAAACTCCCCGAGAAGTGTTTCCCGACGCGCGGGATTTTCCCGGGAAGAGGCGCGGGGACAAACCCCGCTGTGCCGTGGCGCATCCTCCGGCCCGGCGGCCCCGGCGCTGCGGGGCCCGATCCCCCGCCCTCCATCCCGGCGGGAAGCGGGGTCCAGCCCCGGGAATCCCCGGGCTCTCCGTCATCTCCGCGGGTCTCCGAGCTCGTCGGGAGTGGAGCGAAGGGCCGGGGGTCGCGGCGGTTCCGCGGGACGCGCGCCCCGTCCACGCGCGGTCATTCATTCATTTACTGAGCGATATTTAACAACGACAACGAGAAAAACGGTTTTTTTCCCCTCAGAAAATCTGAGCGCCGGCGTTCCAGGGCTCTTCTGCCACGGCTCCCGCCGCCGCCGCCGCCGCCTCTCGAGTCGCGACTCAATTTACCTCCGATCGGGACAAGAGCGGAATCGCACTTCGGGGCACCCCCCGCGAAATTAATTCTGCCGAGATAAGTTGCGCTTCAGAAGGTTTATTGTGGCGCTCAGCGGGGCTGTGACGGGACACGCCGGGGCCTCCGGGTGCCCCGGGGCTGCCGCGGAACAGCGGGGCCGGGCCGGGAGCGGAGCCCCGCGGTCCCCCGGCTCCCCTCGCCCCGTCTGGGGCGCGCCCGGGCGGGATGCGGCGGCGCGGACGGGACGCGGATCCAGGACCACGCGCGCACACAGACCCTCCACGCACACACGTGGACACGCACACCCTCCGCGCACTCACACATTCACACACACACGCGTGGACGCGCACTCGGCCCCGCCGCGGGGCTGCCGTCGGGGCCGTTTATCCAAAAAAACCGGAGAGGCTTTAAAAAAAAAAAAAAACAGAAGGAAGGACGGGAAAGGGCCGGAGAGAAGGGAGCGCGGGGGCCCGCGGGCGTCCGTCGGGGTCCCCGCAGGCACTGGGCCGGCGGGTCCGGTCTCGGAGGGCCCGGGGGGTCGCGGGGGGGCACACGCGGGACACACCGATTACCACGTCCTGCCGTAGAGCAGGTTGGGGCTGACCATGCCGCCGTTGTAGTCGGCGCCGGCCGAGTCCAGGGGGGCGAGGGGGGGCACGGGGCCGTGCAGCGCCGGCGGGCTGGGCGACAGCTCCTCCAGGTCGGCCGCCTGCCCCAGCGAGCCGGGGTGCGGGTGAGCGGCAGGGGCGGCGGGGGCGGCGGCGGGGGGCGCGGGGGCGGCCTGCCCGGGGCCCGGGGTGCCGCTGCCCGGCGGCGGGCAGGGTTTGCCGTCCTTCACCAGCACCGGCACGGCCACGCGGCGCGGCGAGGGCTGCTGGCAGAGGCCGCCGTCGGGGTGCAACTGCTGGGCGGCCGCCTTGTCCTTGGCCTGGCGCTTCATCTTGTAGCGGTGGTTCTGGAACCAGATCTTCACCTGGGTGGGGGTGAGGTGGATCAGGCTGGCCAGGTGCTCCCGCTCGGGCGCCGACAGGTACTTCTGCTGCTTGAAGCGCCGCTCCAGCTCGTAGACCTGCGCCTGGGAGAAGAGCACCCTCCTCTTCCTCCGCGGGGCCGCGTGGAGCGGCACGATGGCCTTGGCGCCCTCGGCGATGCCGCTCAGGCCGCCCATCCCGGCCACGTTCATCCCGGCCGACGGGCCCATGAACCTGGAGACTGCAGCGGGAGAGGCGGCTCAGCGCCGGCGGCCGCCCCGTCGGGGCCGCGGCTTCCCCCGCCCGCCCCCCGCCGCCGCCGCCGCGCCCCCCTCCGCGCCGCCCCGCGCCCGCACTTACTGCTGGAGTAGCGGGGGTCCCCGCCGGCCCCGTACCAGCCGCCGCCCGCCGCCGCGCCGCCCCGCATCCCCTCGGGGTAGGCGGGCAGCTCGCCCACGTTGCCCAGCCCGCCGTTGCAGTAGCCCCCGACGGCGCCGTGCGGGAACTGCGAGACGCCGTGGGGCATGTGGTAGGCGGCCGCCCCCGCCGGGACGTGCTGCGGGACGGCGGCGGCCGCGGGGGGCACGGGCGCCTGGCGGTAGGGCCCGAGGGGCGCGCCCAGCCCGCCCGCCCCGTCCATGCCGCCGAACTTCTTGTAGCTCTCCTCCATCGGGCTCAGGATGTCGGTGACCGAGAAGGGCGTCGTGTGCTTGGGGCTCAGCGACATGGCGCGGCGGGGCGGGACGGGACGCGACGGGGCGGGCCTGGCCGGGCCGGGCGCTGCCGCCGGCACCGGCGAGCCGTCCGCGGCGGCCACCAGCCCCGGGCGCCGGTAGCTCGCCGGTTCTTTTAGCCCGGAGCCGGGTTTACGCCAGACGCGGGGGGGCGGAGCGGCGGCGGGCGGCCCCGGCCCCTCCCCGCCTCCCGCCGCCCCCCGGCCCCGGCCCCCTCCTCCCGGCCATTGTCCTGCGCCCGCCCGACGGCTCTTAAGCCCGGCCGCCCCGGGGCAGCGCCGGAGCGGCTCCGAGCGGCCCCGCCGCCCTCGCCTGTAAGTACCCGCCCGTTCCCGCGGCCCCTCGTCCCGACCCCGTCCCGCGGTGCGCGGTGACCCCCTGGCAAACCGTCCCGGGGCAGCGCGACGGCCGCGGCCCCGGCCCCGACGGCAGGAGCCGGGACACCCTCTCCCCTCTCCCCGGGCCGGTGCCCCGGGAGTGCGCGGCTCCCGCCCGGCCCCCGCCCCTCGGAAGCGCTGCCTCGGGGTGCGGAGCCGACGGGGACCCCCGCGGGGCCGGGGCCCCTTTAGGGCCGGCGGTTCGTTTGCCTTCGTGGTTTGGGGTTTTTTTCGGTCGTTGTTCGTTCGTTCGTTGGTTTTGCGACAACGAAACGCTCCCCCGGGTCAGCCCGAGCCCGCGGGCGGGGGCCGGGCCGGGTGCGGGACGCGCCCCTCCCGCCCCGGGGGGTGACTGCGGGGGCTCCCGCGGCGGGACCCCGCGCCCGTCGGGGGGCAGCGGCTGCGGGGGCTCCTGCGCGTCCCCACCGCTCCCGGCGGGCAGTGGGGGCTGAGGGGAGTCTCTGACGGGCTGAGAGGACGCGGCGCAACCAGACTCCGAGGCCAAACCTTCCCCTGGCCCCCCGGGCCGGGCAGCGCTGCGACGGGGCGGCCGGAGCCCCGCGCGTCCGTGCGCGGGCAGATGCGCTGTGTGCGCGCTCCCGGCGCACCCGGCCCGGGCGGGGGGACCGCGGGGCCGCGCTTTATCGGCAAATGGATCAAACTCGGAGTGTGCGGGCACCCGCTCCGGGGCTGATCCTGGGGTTTGTCCCTCCGGCCACCTCCCTTGTCCCCTCCGCGAGGGGCTGAGCCCCGTTTGGGAGCCAGGGCTATCCCGCAACTCCGGATCGGACCCTTCCCTTCCCCTCTCAAACCCGATCCTTTCCCCGATCCCTCTGGAGGCAAAAAGCACCTGCAGATCTGGCGTGATTATGAAAAATCAAAGGCAGAAGATCAGAGCGAGGACAGCTCTGCTTCTTGAAGTTTGTGCTCCTCCCTCAGACCCTGAGATCCCGGTGAGGGGCAGGAGTTGAACACGTCCCCAGTCTCCACGTGCTGCTGTCCAAATCCTCTGCTCCCGCCAGTTTTATTCAGCTGCAATTTTCCCACGGTTCTGGCAGAATTCCTGGCGCCTACATCCTTTTTCCCTGAGCCCGTTTTCCCGTTACCTGCTTAAAAAAAAAAAAACAAATTAAAAATGTAACCCCCTCGACATCGCTGTGGGAGCAGCGCAGGGGCTGCTGCCACCCCTGCCCCGGAGGTGACCCACTGATGGGCCCCTCCTGCCCCTCAGGGCACCCGCGGGGAGGGGACACAGCTCCGGCTGCTGTCCCTGGGGTTGGGGCCCACAGCAGAGCCCCCAGTGCTCACCAGCCCGGGCGCTTCTGTCACCAGCTGCTCTCTGAGCTGCTGCGCAGTGTCTGAGCCCAGCTCTCACTTCCCCAGAGTCTTCCTCGGAAGGCTGATGGGTGTACTCCTATTTTATTTTTTTTTTCTTTTTTTTTTTTCCCTGGAGTTTTCTGTCCCTTTTAGAGCAGGTCTCCTCCTGGATGGAACTCATGCTCCAGGAAGGAGCTGCTGAAATCTCCATCCTCCCCGGGCACAGCGGTGCCCTTTTGTTGTCAGGGCAGGGTGGCATTGCCCCCCAGATGGGGATCAGGGCCGAGCCCCCCTCATCTGGCAGGAGTGGGGGGGACCCCCACTCAACCCTGCAGGGAGAGAGCCCTGGGGTCAACCTGCAGCTTGGCAAACCCTGGAGCACCCCCAGCCCTGTGCAGCTGAGCCCCCCGGGAGCTGGATGGATGGATGGATGGATGGATGGATGGATGGATGGATGGATGCAGAAGCTGAAGAAGCAGAACGTGGCGTCCCTGCTTCTCTCTGGGAGGAGGGAGGCTGCTCCTGGCGGTGTAGGGATGATTCCCTGCGAGCCGCTGGGGCAGGGAGGAAGTTTGGGATCTCCCCGTGGCCTCGGTGCTGCTTTGGTGACAAACCAGACAGAAACAAGGCAGAAGGCTGAGTGGGACCGGCCCCGTTTCCGTCAGACCGGCCCCATAACCTGGGATTTTGGGATCTGGCACAGGCAAGGTGGCTTGGAAGGGCTCAGGTGGTGGGCACGGTGCCAGTACCCGCGGCCTCTGCTTTTGGAACTGGGGACCTTGTGCACAGAGAGTGAAATCCAAGGGCCTGCCCCGGGACAGCAGCCCGGGAAGGGGGAGCCGGCGGGAAAAGGACCCTGCACACCACGGCCAAACTCCTGTGAGTGGAGCTGGGATGAGGAGCCGGGCAGGATGTCCCCAGGGACGGGGCTGTGGCACTGAGCCCCCAGGACACTCCTCACCCCCATCCCGGGGGCAGAGGCAGCTCATCCCCCTCATGGGGCCCAAGGGGAAGCACAGCCCGGGGGGAGCTGGTAGAAGTGCAGCCAACAAAACCCCCTCACTGCTGCTCTGCACTGAAAACACCCCGGAATTTTTCCCACATCAGTAATAGGGTGCTTTGGATAAAAAGTGTAACAGTGCAGTGAAGGCTTTCGCCCCTTCCCAAACTTCCCTGGGATGGAGCCTTTTGGCAGGGCCAGGATCAAACACTCGGTCCCCGCTGAAGTGAGGGACTGAGCAGGTCTTTCCTTTTTCTATTTGGCTGTGGCAGAAACCCAAGGAACTCCTTTGTTCCAGTTCAACTTCAGGGACTGGGTTTCCATTTCCTTAAGAGCGTGTGTAAAGAAAATCCCACCGAAGTGGCAAATGTCCCACAAGAAAACCCCAAACCTTAAAATCCTCCTCACTTACAGAATGCATGTTTTTCATTACCTGGAGGTGCCACACAAAACTGGACCATATTCTTCCCTATCCCGGGAAGATCAAACTGTGGATTCCAAGCTAAGCAGTTTAAAAACAAATAAATAATAATAAAAAAAAATAGGAAATGCAAGGAGGCTGCCAGCAACAGGAAAGCAACCACCAAGGAGCCAAACTATTGGGTTTTATTTTTGTGAGTGATTTTTTTTTTCCCTGCTCCCTGATTATCCCCGTTCCGCGGAAGGTCGCTCGGATTCCAGGCTGCCGAGTGCAGATGTTATTTCAGAGCCCGGCTCGTGTCCCTGATAATAATGACATATTCGGGCTCATTTCCACACGTTAAGTTGTTCCCGCTATTTGAGCCCGTGCCTGCCGCGGCGAAGGTGTTGACCTCGGAGAGGCACAATTGACACGGAGATGGAGGCTGATTTTTGGCGGGGCGTTTTTTCAATAATCCAGTATAAATGCTAATTTATTTCCGCGGCGGCTTCCACCAAAAGCGACGGTTTCTCCCAAATAATCAGCGCCAGCCTCTCCTGGCGCTGTGATCAGTTCGCCTTGATTCGGCTCTTACCGATAATTTGCAGAGATTAAAAGGGTCTTGGAAACGGAGGCTTAAGGAATTGCTTTCTGAAGGCGCCGCGAGGCTGAAAAAGGAACCCGGGGTTTCCAGCCCGCTCTAAAATCATTTCCACGCAAAGCCCGGAATTAGGAGCCTGGAGTTTTCACTAAACGCAGGGAAGTTCGCAGGGAAGGGACGGGGGTTACCGCGGTGCCGGGGACAGCTCCGCTCCCGCCGCGGCGCCGGCCGGGCCTCCTGTGGGGCTGCCTCTCCCTTTCCAGGGGAATCCAGCGCCTCACAAGTAGCCGTGCACAGGAATTGTTGCTCCCGGGGTCGGTGCTTGCGGCAGGAATGCCCGGCAGGAGTGCCCGGCAGGAATGCCCGGCAGGAATTCCTGGCAAGAGTGCCCGGCCATGCCAGGAGATCTTGTTGCAGGTTTGGAGGGTCGCTCACACCAAGGCCAGGCTTAGGGGGATGTTGTTCTCCCCGCACCCAACACCTGCCCGGCCCTAGGGTTCCCTCCCCCCTGCCCCTCTTTGTGCCATGACAGTTATTACCAGGCAGCGCGTTCCCTCGTCCTGTAGTTTTTCCCTTTTGGGATAAAAGCCCCACAATAAATATATTGGTGTTCTCAAATCCTTCCCTGAAAGTCCTGCTTGCCAAATGGACTTTTATCCCTTGGGGTTCTTTCCCTGAAGAGCCCTTCTGGCCCTTTTCCCGGCACCCTCAGCAGGCAGGACGCGAGTGTTTCGTGTCAGGCTGAAATCACCCCCCAATCCCCTGGTTATTCATCCCACCACCTTGCAGAGCAAGGACACGTTCCTCTGGCTGGCTGTGCCTGCTCCCTCCTCCTGGCAGCCTGGGGCAGTGCCTCCCCCACCAGCAGGGTGGGTCTGGCCGTGCCCGGGAAGGTTTATCCCTGAAAGCTCAGGTACGTGGATGCTCCGTCTGGGCTCCTGCAGCCGAGGGAGGACAAGCCAGCTTTCCTCCTGCCTGCGGGAGGGGACGTTTTCAGCTGCTGAGATCCCAGAAAAATGTCTTGTGTCCTCGGATCCGGCTGGGAAAAGTCTCTGGCAAGAGAAGGGTGTGTGGATGGGAACGGGGCAGGCTCCGGCTGCTCCAGTGAAATGTCCCAGGCCTGCTTCTAGTTATTGATGCAACAGAAGATATTCCAGTGCTGCATGGGAGTCACTCCTAGCTGACTGGAAGGCAGTTTCTGCAAGGCCATCAGGCACTTCGGGCTGGCACCTCGTGCTGCTGGACCACTCCAACACCCCCAGAGCATCCGTGTGCTCGGCAGTCGGACACCGACCCCCCTGGGCCCTGCTGGTGCCCGGAAACCCCACACAGACGCCCTTTAAATCTGATTTCTGTACCCAGGGAGGCTGCAGTGAAGCATCTTGTGGCTCCTGGTTTGTGGGACAGCCTGGTGTGGGGGTGATCAGAGCCCCGAGTGCTGAATGGCCGGAGCTGGGAATGACAGGACCGAGTCAGCAGGAGCAGGTTACACTGGATTTGTGAAGGATGTGAACCCAAAGAAGATGAGTTCTGCTCTCAGACGGGCACAGGGTGGTGAGAGGTGTGCCCCAGGTTCCCTCCACAGAAACCCCCATTGCTGTAGCCACCTCCAATAGGATCCAAAGCAGCTGCACAGGGAAATCCCCCCTGGGCTGTGTGAGGCTGCAGCAGGATGAGCGGCCTCGCTGATGCCTTCCCAGCTTTGGGAATAGGCTGCTGCATCCCGAGGAGTGGTGCTGCATCCCGAGGCTCAGCTCCGTGGTGTGTGGTACCCTCACGAGTGTTAAACAAAACCGAGCCATTATTTTGGGGCTCTCACCTGCAGGAGTCAGCACTTCGGGGGGAAAACCCCTGGAAATGTCACGTTGCTGGAGTGCTGGAACACGCCATGCTTGGAAAAACAGCAGAGCCAGAAGGAAAGAGAAGTTTCCTACTTGAACAAAGCACCCAGGCAGATGTTTAAGAGGGGCTGGCCTCTTCCAGATGGTGTTAATAAAAGATTTCATCAGGTTAAAAAAGAGGAAACTTAAGTTAAGGACCTTCTCCTCCGTGCCGTGTGCTTTCTCCTCCTCAAGGCCGTCCTTTTTTTTCCCGCAGCCCGGGTTCCTGCTCCGGCTCATTGTTCCCTCGCCGTGCTGCTGTGCTGTGCAGGCTCTGACCCGGCGGTGTCACGGCTTTCCCCCGAGCTGTTTGTCACCATGGAGTTGTCTCTGCGAGGCGACGGTGGCATTTAAATCACACAAACCGCCCCCGGAAAGCGGCACTGCCCTCCCTGACTGGCAGAGCCGAGCGGGTGGCACCGGTCCCCGGGGGGACGCCTGGCAGGGTGGCTTTGCCCCTCTCTTTTTGCTCTTTTCCCCTGAAGATCCCCTGCAGGTGGCTGGGGAAGGGAGTGGAGCTGAGGGAGCCGGGTGTGGGAAGAGACACGGAAGCCTGTAAGTCCCCCCCCTTCTTATTTCCTTGCAGGAGCCTGCTCTGCTCTCCGGAGCCCTCGGGCTGGTCGGGGAGGGACTGGTGCCTGAGCCCCGGGGTTATTTGTTTTTAGGGCAGGAAGGGTGCCTGGGCTGTTCCCTGGTGCTGTGCAGGCTCAGGAGGGCAGGGTGGAGGTGTCCCAGGCAGAGCTGCCCCGGGCAGGGCTCCAGGTATGGGGGACACACTCCCCAGGGGCAAGGGGAGGGCTGAGAGTCTTCTCAGGGGCGTTTTGGGGGGTTTTGCGCTTGCCAAGAGGCAATCTTGGTGAGTTTTGATTTATTTTTACATTCCTGTTGCGTGTCTGATGCTGGGTTTGCCTCGGGTCTAACCCCCCCCCCGCCTGCCTTGATCCCTGGGGAAGCTGGTGACTCTCCGTGCTGCTGAGCTCCTTTTCCACCTCTGGGATGGAATTGCTGCCCGTGGGAGGTTGTGGGACAGCTTCAGGTCCGTGTGCCAAGCGTGGCCCTGTCCTCACACCCACCTCCTGCGGGGTGGGAGCTGTGGGAGAGGGGCTGGGGTCACTGATGGTCACTGCTGGGGTCGTGCTCGTTCCTTGGGCACCTCCAGGGGTGGGCACTCCACCACCTCCCCGGGCAGCCCCTGCCAGTGCCTGACCACCCCTTCCACGGAGAAATTCCTCCTCCTGCTGCCCAAGCTGCCCCTCCCCTGGCCCAGGGAATGCCCCCCACTCCCCGGGCTGGTGTGGAGGTCCTGGGGCTTGAATATTTATGGCACCTTCGCTGTGTTCATTCTAGCATTAAACTGCTAATTAATTATGACATTTGTGCTACTTCATTTTTCGCCGTGAGTCCGCAGAACCTGGCAGGCAGTTAATTAGCTCTCTCTATGCAAAGGATACCGAGGAAAAAAAATAATTGCTTGAGGAATCATCGCGGCGTTCTTTCAGAAAAGGTCTTACCTACGAGCTGGCTCAGAGCTTGCAGGATTTGCACTTTGAAAGATGCCTCTGTCAAAGGCCAATCCTTTGGAAGAGAGATTTGAAGGAAAAGGTTATCTCGGAGATGTGGCTCGGTGGGTGTTATTTAGTGGTTGTAAGTCCAAGGGAAATCAATTATCTAAACAACTCCCGTTCTGGAATGGATTTCTTTATTCTTCTCTAAATATGTACTCATCTTTGTGTGCCTATTGATGTGTGCAGCCAGCAAACCCGAGACCATGGCAGCAGCTCTGTCCTCCCTGGGCTTCTCTCAGCTCCTGCCTGGGGAGGGTGAGGGGCTTCCCCAGCCTTTTGTCTCTTTAAAAACACAATTTATGTTGAAAAAGGAGCTGCGGGGGGAACGGAAGCCCCCAGTTTTTCACACCCAGCTCCTCTTCCCAAACGTGTGTGGGTTCCAGGGACACACCAGCCTGTCAGACCCCTCGAGGGACTCGGTGGCATCGCTGAAAATGCTCCTGGGGTGGTGCTTGTGGTGCCTCCTGCCTGTGGGGTTGCTTGGCCTTCGGTTCTTGCTGCTTTTGGGGGGCATTTGCACCCCAAAAAAAACCAAACCCTCAGAGGTTTTGGCAGCACATCCACCTGGAGCAGGACCCCGGGGCAGCTGCTTCTCTGCTTTTCCCATCTTTGCTGCTGCTTGGACAAGATGATCTCTCAGATCCCTTCAAACCCAAGCCGTTCCATGATCCTATCACAGATTTCCCATCCCCACTGTGGCTCCAGGCACCGCTCTTCCCGTTTTCTGTCTCCTGTAACAAGGACAGGCCCATGACCACCGGGATGAGGAGCAGGTTTTTTATTTCAGGACGACAAAGGCGACGAGGAAAACGGAGTAAGGAAAATGGTATTTGTGCCTACAGGGATAAACAGGCATTTTCTTAACCAGATTGGAACCTCCGGCGGGTCTCTCGCCCTCCGCTCCCCCCCGCCAGAAACTTGTTTTATTAGCAGATAGTTCCATGTTGAGGTTGCCACAGGAGCATTACAGTAATGGAGTTGACATCTATATAATGGAGTTGACATTTTATTCAAAAGGGAAAAGAAAAAGCCTTAACAAACAGGGCTTCCCTACCCCCCCCCTTCCCTTTAGTTCTGTGTTTCGCTGTCATTGATCGCGTCGAGCCACAAACTTGGAGCAGCCGCCCGTGCTGGCGATTTAATAAAATTTCATACAACAGGAGGTGCTTCAGGGATGCTGGCGGGATAATCAGCCTGCTGCAAACTTGAACTCTGCTGAGAAATCAAGGCAATGGCTTTGTTCGGCAGCGAATCGCAGCGATTTGAATCGGTTCTTGCCGCGGTGACTGTCACATGCCGCGCTCCAGCTCGGGTTCAATGCCTTCAGCCAGGAGGCTGGGACAGGTTGGCATCAGATTGGGCTGGGTTGGGAAGGAAATCTTTCCCCTGCCAGGTTCATTAGAGCAGGTTTAGGACAGGAGAGACAAACGAGCCCGTCTGGGCCTGTGAAGGTGAAAGGAGGTGCCAGAGCAAGATGCCAACTGGGCTGTGGGGGAAAAAAAAAAAGATGGGAAATGGAAGCACCAAAGCATCCTCAGTCTATAAGGCATCCATAGCCATTCCTCACTGTGGGAAATGAGCCTTTGGGGGGTTGCAGCTCTGGTTTGGGTGAGCAGGCAATGGGAATGACCTGCAGGTCTCCTCTCTGTTGGCGCTGTCCTGCCTGTCGGGTGTTCTGGGCACAGCAAAAGGATCACTCAGGAAAAACACGAGCTCTCTCCCAAAATGCTTTTTGGAAAGTAATATCTTTTTAATTAACTGAAGCTAAAAGTCCCTTGGTGGGCCTGCTCTTCCCTCTGGTCTGTGATTTAAGTCACACATCTCTCCGTTTCCCTCCCAATCACTCGGTTGCCGCAGCCCGTTGACATTTGTGTTTCTGATGTAATAATCAAATGCTAAAACACAGAGATTACATTTGGATCAACACATTTGGTTCTTAAACCCCGAAAGTAATTATCTTTTCTCATCTACAACGAATGGAAATATTATTCCATTAACCATTAAGCAGCTCTGTTGCCTGAACACCGGCCGGTGGCACCGCTGGGGATCCCACCTGCTGCCTCCAGAGACTTTTCCCACAGCTTTCTGGGGAGCTGTGGGTGATCCTGGCTTGGGAACTGATGGTCTGGATGGACATCTGCTTGAAATGATGGTGAATCCCTTTGGTTCCACCTGGGAAAGGGCCTGGAAGGAAAACACCTTGCTGGAGCCTGAACTGGCGGGTGCTGTCTGGCTTTCAGGGCTCTGGGTTCTCCACGTGCATCCCTGTGGAGCAGGGCTGGGATCGAGGCCCTGGAATTGTGTGAGGGAATCATGTGAGTCGACAGAGAAGTCAATAAGGGTGCGTGCCTGAAGTGCAACTTAAGCTCACGGCTGAAAACACTTTGAAAAGCACCGGCCACAATTAAGCACTTAATCAGGAGAGAGCCGCAATTTCCCGAGGCTCCCGAGGACAGAAGTCACAAAGTACAGATCCAGAGATAGGAAGGAAAATGTCTCTCTGGCAATTAAGACCCGCGCTGCTCAGGGGCTGGAGATGGTGTCGTTGAGTGACTTTTTGTTGCGGGGTTGATACACTGAATTATCACCAACGTTGAGCCGTTGTGCCTAAACTGCCACTCGAGGAGTGAAACTGCCCCTCCCGTGCAATCCTTGCTCTGTGAGCCGGCTCCTGCTTTCCCTTCCTTAAAATAACAGCGCAAATTGTCTCCTTCTCCTCCCCCCCCAGGAAATGAGGCGCTGGCCGAAGGACCCCTACAAGCATTCCAGGGATGAGAGGCCGGAAAGATGCAACACCCGCCCCGGAGAGGAGATGCAAAGGCCCCCGAGGAAGCTGCTGGTCCCATAGGACGTACTGGGGCACCTGCCCTGCTGGTTTTTTGGGGCTGGTTCCTCCTCTGTGCTTCCCCCCCGCGGGTGGATGTGGGTGGGGGTGGCTCGATGCTCTCCCCGCTCCAGCTTTTCCCTCCGGGGGGAACTGTTGTGTGGCGGCACCGCCACAGCCCCAGCTCTGTGTGTGTGTGTGTCTCTGCCCTCACCCTCTGCAACCCCAGCCTGTCCCCAGCAGTGCTCGGGGCTGTGCCTGCTGCTCTCCTCACTCGCTGCACAATTGATTTCAGACGGCGTCGTCGAGGTTCCTCGTCGATATCTTACTTTTTATTAAAACTGTGACTTGTCAGAACTCCTTGTTGCTCCTCCAGATGCCAATAAACACGGAGCCAGCGTGGCTCATCTTCCTCAGAGAACCCGATTCAGCGTCTCCTGTGGAGTCAATGTGAGTCTTTCCACTGTTTCCAGTGGGTGTCAAGCCCAGCTCTTGTTTAGGCTGAGATGGCAGGCGCTGCCTCTGAGTGGGCTTTGAGTGCTGTACACGGAGCACAAGGGGATCCTCGTTCATCTCAAGTCCCCCCAAGAGCTCTCTCAGCAGCGGTGGCAAAGCCATCCCAAATAAATTCAGATGAAACCCTCGTATTTCATTTTGGGTTTGAAGGGGCGCAGACAAAACCTGGATTACTGTGACTGCAATTGTCTCTGAGAGCCCTGTGGTTTCCGTGCAGGCAGTTTAGGAGGTGGAGAAGGCTGGAGTGGTGTGTATGGTTTCTTAAAGGCTGACAATATTGATAAACTTCGGGGGCAAACCGGGTAGCTGAAATATTTTTAGTTCCTCCAGCGTGGTGTTGGTTCCCAAAGGTCCCCAGAGCAGCACTAACACAGCCCAGTGGAGCAGCTAAGGGTGGCTTTTATCCTCTGCTGACTAACACGCTGCAGCCAGATGGAATGGAATAAATCTCTTCTTACACACAACCAAGCCAAAACAAATATTGTGCAATGATTAAGTGGCAACCCAAACAGAAGCAGGCGTCCTGTGGGCTGAAACAGGAAATCTTGGGTTACAAAACTCAAGATATGTGAATTTAATTTGATTATATATTTGATGGCTATCTGGAGTGGCCCATGAATAATTGATGAAAACTGGAAAAGCTGCTGTTTGCCTTTAAAATCAAGCTGAAGGAAGTAGGAGCTGAGTGTTTAGGAGCATAATCACTGTTTGCATGGGTCACATGAGAGGTCCCCCCTGTCCCTGGTGGTGACCAGCAGTGGGAGCTGATGGAAGGGCAAATGTGGAACTCTCCCTGTCTGGCTGCATTAGTGATTTAGCATCAATTAAGCGAGGAGGAGGAACAGCAAAGTTCTTCAGCTCCTCTGGGGCTGAGCTGGAGCAGGAACCCCCTGAAACCCGTTTTCTGCCTTTACCTGGTGCAGAGTGGGAGCAGAGCCTGACACTGGGACTAAAACTTAAGGTTGGAAAAGACCCCCCAGGATCACCAAGTCCAGCTCCTCGTGCTCTGCAGCTCCAAGTGTCTCTCCAGAAGATGCAAAGACCTGAACTTTGCTGGTGGTGCCACTGGAACCCGGGTCCTTCCCACTTCATCCAAACTGGCAGAGGTAGAAATGAAACAGCAGCCCGAGGATCTCAGTCAGAAACCAAACAAATGGACTAGATGTGGGAAAACAGCCTGACCTTGTTCACTGCTTTGCTCCAGCCAAAGAAGGACAGAGGTTAGCAGTGATTACTCTTGGGTTCCTATTTGGATGCTTCCACAACGGCATGACAGCCAAACGGAAAGTCTGGGCTAATTTAGGGTGGTTTTATGAGAGTGGCAAAAAAATTATTGTGTGTTAGGCCAGATGGCTTAAAACAGGCCACTGAGCTGATTTATTCCTTCACAGATGCTGGGGTAGCCAGGAAAAAAAAAATCCAAAATATTTTCGAAGTTTTCCAAGAGCAAAAGGGTTCTTTAATGAGGTTAACTGGTGTCTCTGGGCTCTGGTGGGGTTGATGAACTGGAGGTTGGACCATACATACCGGTGTAGAAGCAGCTGGATGTTCACAGGCGTTTTCCCAGAGCTGATGTGCCACTGCCATAACACTTTTCTCCATCAAATCCCCTCTGAAAATTCATGCTTGCACTGAAGACACCACTACCACGGTGTTGTGACCGTGTGGACCAGCTGGCAGTCACTGATTTGGCACCAGTGTTGGTCCCCCAGTGAGTTTGGGCAGCCCAAATTTTGACCAGGTTCCTGTCAGACGGGAGCACACAGCACTGGGGCTGCTGTTTAATCATCAGGTTTTTATCATTTACAGGTTGCAAACACAGAAGCACTTGGTTCAAGATGAAGGGAGAAGAGGAAAAAATTATCCTGAATGTCCTGGGCTGAAATAAGGCAAAATTACTTTCAATATTACCATTTCTCTGTCTTTTTAGATCCATTCTGTAATCCATCTGTCTTCACTGATTTATTTTCCCCAGGACTTTGTATCAGAAGGGGTTTGTAGTTCCTGTATTTGGGCAGTGCCCAGCACAGGATGCCCCAGGAGGGGATTGGGTACAGAAGGAGTGATCAATTCCTCCTTCTCTTCTCCTCCCCTCCTCACCCCCATCAGCTCAATTTGCTCTGTGTTGGCTCTGCCTTGAGTTTTATTTTTGCCTCATTCAGAAACACTTCCCTTAAGAGAACCAAGACACAGAAAGCTGGGGATGTTTCCATTGCCTTTTCCCCCCATAATATGGAGTTTTAAGTGGCCTCACTCGAGAGGGACCAATCAAGTCTCTGCCTGAGAACCTCAGCCAACAGCTGCCACCCCAAGTCACCACTAATGACAACACTGAATCCTCCTTTGTCGTGGGTTTTCATCCAGCTGTTCCCCAACTCCGAGAGGGACCATCAAAGGCGGGTTCTGCGTTTATCCATCACTTACAAAGCCACGAGCCAGTTTTTCTTTTGCCCTTCAAAGCCTTTGTCCCTGGAAATCGGTGGCGAGGGCTGCACGAGCTGGAATCCATCCTGGCTGCAGTGCTGCTGTGGCAGGGGATGGATGAGGTGCCTGGCACTGCCAGCACCCCTGCCCTGCCTTTCCTCATGTGTGTGTAAATCCCTGGATCTCTCCCACATATGAGCACACACGGATCCAGCTGTCAGTGCTCGGGATGGATGGGGTCAAGGATCCCTGAGGGTGGCAATGGATGCACCCATCACCCCCTCAGCTGCCTGGGGGGGCTGAGGATGCAGTTTTGTGGGAGATGCTGGAGGGGTGTGTGGTGTGCTGGGGTGGTGTCTCCTCGGGCTGGGCTGCTCTGAGCTCACCAGAGATTCCCTTCCCTTTGTCGCAGTTCGAGACCCTCAAAAATTCGATTTCCAAGTTCGAGCCCCCCTCCCACAATTTGCTTCAGTGTGAGAGGGTTGTCAGACTCACCCGTCAGCGTGGTGGCCACGGGTCTGGTGAGCAGCCACTGCCTCTGTCCACCTGGGAGAAAGGCAGTGTGGGAATTCCAACTCCCCCTGGATACACGTGGTGAGTGCTGAGCTCTGCGGGCACCTCGGCAAAGGTGACACTTCATTTCACCCCCGGGGGCAGGAGCCACTTTTTTAGGACAAAATGAGTCTCCTGGGATCACCCCATGAGCTGTGCCTTACGCCTGGCTCAGTTCTCAGGGCCACTGTGGGATTTTGAGGATATACCCGGGGAAGGAACCTCGAGGGTTGCTCCTCTGAAAGCACATGTTTGGGGCTGGTTCCTGCCGTGTTCTCTGAATTAATCACGTTCCTGCTCCTCTGTAGGCTGTGGAAGGAAAGCTGCAGCACAGGCTGGACTTCCTGAACCACTGGATTGTGGAAGTGTAAAGGGGAGGAGGAGGAGGAATAAGCAAACCACGCGTGACACGAGCTGCTTCCTGCAGCAGGGAGCCCCCCCTGCCCCAACCCCACAGCTCTGCCCAGAGGGGGCTGCCCCAAACAGGGCTGGGAACTTGCTTTACCCTGGGAGATGTGGTGCCAAGCCCTCCCCTGTGTTGTGGCAGAGGACAGAGACTGGGCTGATAGGAGAATATGAAGGATTTAAGGCCATTTTTATAAAAAATATATTGAGGTTGAATCACCTGGTCTGATCTTGGGTAAAGAACTGTGTGTGGTTTTATCTTTTTCAGGAGTCAGTGACTTTCAAGCTTTCGTGGGACAACTTTGACTGAAGAGGGGGGGGAAATAATGTCTGAGTAAGAAAACAGCTGGGAAGCTTCATGACTGGGGAAGACCTGCAGGGATTTGTTTTTAGAATCCTGAACAACTGGAGATGAACTCTTTTCCTTCAGACACCCCTTTCCTGCAACACATCTGTGACACATCCCACGGGCTGGGGGGAGAGAACTGCTCCATCCCTGCACATCAGAAGACACAATCACTTTTTAAAACTGGTTTGTTTGTTTGTTTTTTTCCCTGAAATAGTTGAAATAGTTGAGCCTGTTCAGCCGGAGCCAGGCTGAGGCAGTGACAGCGTGATTTGACACAATTTATTCCGAGCAAGCTTTGCTCGCAGTTTTTATCTCACGGATAACTTTCTCCCTGAAATGGTGCTAAATCCCATGAAAAGCAGCAGATCCCTGTGCAGGATCAAGGGACTCTGTTTGTTTAAGTGAATCTGTAACAGTTCCAGGCAGGTTTGTCTGAGCTCTTGGGTTTTTACAGCAGACCTTGGATGTTTTCTGTTGAGAGCGTGGACGTGATTCCTCGTGGTTAAATCCCAAATACATAAGTGGAACAAGGGACCATCACACACCCCCCACTCCAGCTGCTCAAACCTTTGTATGGACCAATAAAACATGTTAAGACAGAGTCTGATTTTTGTGGTTGGTGGGACTTGTGGAGCCTGTGGGAGGGAAGGATGCTGCACCCAAACCATAACCCCCTCTGAAGGCTTAAATCCTCTTTTTTAAATTGGTTTTCCAACTAAATGCTTGTCCTCTGCACCTGGAGCATCCCAGGTGCTCTGAGCCTGGGGAGGGGCAGGGGGTGGGGGCAACCTGTGCCAGCCATGGGAGGGAGGGAGGGAGGGAAGGGCTGCTGCCTCAGAGGGCTGTGGGGGAGCTGAAGATGGGGGGGTCTCTCCTGTGAACCCCCCTGGGCCGGCTGGGGTGGGCAGCACAAAGAATCCTTTGTGCCACCGGATGGTCTTTGAGGTCCCTTCCAACCTAAACCATTCCATGTATCATTAATTAATGGCACCGTGCAAAATGCAGTAAATTTACCAGCACTGGATGGTGAATGAAAGTCATATTGATTACTGAATTAAATGCAAAATTCAGTGGGGCGTCACTTGGTGAGAGATAAGCACAAAGCCTGTGAGGAAAACCAGATCTTTCTGGGGCTGGAAATGGTTTCTTTTTTTTTTTTTTCCCTGGGGAAGAACTGGGGATCCCCGTTCTGGGATCCAAAACTGCGTTTGGAAGGTGCTCGCCGTGCTGCACGCAGAGAACAGCAGTTCTCCAGCTGGGTCCCACGGGCTGTTCTGACACAAAATGTGAGTACTGACGTTCTTTTAAAGCTTGTTTTGGGCAACAAGGCAACCACAGAGGGAGGAAAAGCTCGGCTGAGCATTGCTGTGGCTCTGGTGTGGGGGGGATCTGCCAAGGGTACAGCCAGAGGCGACCTTTGGCCTTTCCCAAAGCACTCTGGAGATGGAGCATTCCAAAAAAAGGGCCGTGCTGAGGCACCTACCTGTCGTGCTCAGGTGTCTCGTTCCCTCTGACCACGGGGGCTGTCGGTGTCCCCCTCATGCCACCAGCAGCAGGGAGGCAGCTGCCACTGTCCCCAGCTGCCAGCACTGCCTTTGGGAGGGGGTGGGAGGAGACGGAGCGCTGGGAGGAAGCAGCGGACGCGCTGCCTCATCACCTCCGGCTCTCTGAAGTTCAATGCCATCCTCTGGCCGGTTTGTTTGTCCTTCTGGTGTGGCCGATCCTGGTAACGGTGTGAAAGAGGTGACCGCTCATCCCCAAACCCCGCCAGGGGCAGGAGGAAAAGGACAAAAACCTTGCCCACGAGATGGGTTCTGAGGGGCTGGGGGGGCTGCTGGGGGGCAGGAGGGGTGGCAGTGCCACCAGCGCGGGCAGCAGAAATCCCTGTCCGGCGGTGCCGTGCCCCACACGAGGCTTGGGGGACAGATATCTCCGCGCCGTGAGCTCCGGGTCGTGTTTCAAAGCGGCGCCTCGGGCCCCGTCGGTGCGGGGCTAAAGCCGCTCCTCCCGCAGCGGGGTGAGGCGGGGGCTGCCCGCCGCCCCCCCCGGCCCGTCCCTCCCCTCCGTGTCACCGGGCGGGTGCGAGGGTCCCCCTTCCCCGCGGGGGGAGCCGGGGGATGGAGCGGGATGATTCCCGACGGCGCGTCCCTTATCCAGCAGCGCCGCCGCGCGGCAATCCCGGTGGGATGGGGGGCGACGCCGGGGGCCTGTGCCCACCGCCCACCGCCTCGGCTCCCCCGGGGTGCCCCCCCCTCCTTCGCCGGTCCCCGGGGGGGGCGCGGAGGGGCAGCGGAGCCTCCGCCCCGTCCTCCGCCGGGCTGCGCGGGGCTTTGCTGCCTCCCCGCGGGCACCGGGGGGGATGGAAAACCCGGCCCTCCGTCGCAGGGAGAAAAAAAAAAAAAAAAAAAACCGCAGCCCTCCCTTCAAAGCGAGAAACCCCTCGAGCGGCGCCTTTTCGGGGAGAGCGGGGCGGGGATTGGGGGTTGATGTTCGCGGGGATAACGCGGGGGAGCAACGCGGATAACCCCGAAACACGGCCCGGGGGTCGCGTCTCCGCCGCTCCAGCCCCGTCGCGGGGGCGGTCCCCCCGTCCGTCCCCCCCCCCACAGCCCGCAGCCCTTTTCACCCTCCCTCCCCCCCGGCTCCTTAATAAACACCGCCGAGAATTGCCCTCATACTCGGTAAATATTGGCTTAGCTTCCCATTGACCGGCTCCTTGAGCGGCCCCGAAAAACCCACACCGGTCCGCGGCTAAGCCCAACAGTCAATAGGTGACGAGAGGAAGTTATTGCCGGGCTTAAGGGGCTTCCCGCCCATCCCCGGGGCTGTCGGGGCGCCCCGGAGTTCCGGCCCTGCACGGGGCGGCGGGAGGAGAAAACCGGGAAAACCGGGGAGGGGGGGATAAAAAAGGAAAGGCGGCGGGGCCTGGAGCCCGGGCTGGGCTGAGCTTCTCCCCGGCCGCCCGTGCCCCAAATCGCCAGCCCGAACCGACGGGCGGCCCCGGGGGAGGTGAAGGGCCCACCGGGGGTCAGGGGGTTCGGGGGGGGGGTCGGGGGGGGGCCGACGGACGGACCCCCCAGGTGAAGGCTCATCCCTGCGCTGCGGGGCCCCCCCCTCTGCCCGGGGCGCGGGAAACGTCGAGGGTGGCGGAGCTGGGGGGGATCTTCCTCCCTTTTTTTCTTTTTTGCCCCCTATTTTCCCTTTTGCCCCGTTATCTTCCCTTTTATCTTCTTCTTCTTTCTTCTTCTTTTTTAAAAATTTTATAATTTCTTTTTTCTTCCTTCTTTTTTTCCCTTTTTGAATGTTCTCTTATTTTTCCTTTTAATTTTCGTTTTCCTCTTTTCTTTTCTCTTCATTTTTTCCCTTCTTCTCTTTTTCGTTATTCCTTTTTTTCTCTCTTTTTCTTTTTTCCGTTTTCCTTTTTTCTCCTTCCTTTTCCTTTTTCTTCTTTCTCTTTCCTTTTTCTTCTTTCTCTTTCCTTTTTTCTTCTATTTTTCCTCTTTTCTTTTTCCTTTTTCTTTTTTTTCCTTCTCCCCCTTGTTTTTCTTTATTTTATTTTATTTTTCCCTCCTTTTTTTCCCCCTTCCTTTTTATTTTTTTTTCCCTCCTTTCAGGTAATTTTTCCCTTTTAATTTTCCTTTTTTTTTTTTTCCCCTTTATTCCCCTCTTTTTTTCCTTTTTAATTTCACCCTCCCTCTCTCTTTTCCTCTCTCCCTCCCTCCCTCCCTCTCTCCCTCCCTGGGCCGGCCCGCCTTGCACAACCAGGAGCTCGGACAAGAAAGGGCCGTTTCTCCGGGGGGCAGCGGGACGTGCCAGCCGGTACGGCCGGGCCGCGCAGGGAGGCGGCAGCTGCAGCCCGGCCCTCCCTCAATGCCGCCTTGTTCTGCCCCGGCCTCCGCGCAGCAGCGCGGCCGCGCAGCGCAGCTCCGCCGGCTCCCGCGGGGGGATGCGCCCGGTATCGGGGGAAGAAGGCGGGGGGGGGGGGCCGGGCTAATTTCCTGTGAAATGAGAGAGAAACTTGTCAGCGGGGACCGGGAGAAGAGGAGAGTCTCTGTTGGCCTTCAAAGAGAGGAGAGAGGGAGGGAAGAGAGCGGGATTCTTTCTCCTTGCGCCCCCCCCCTTTCTTCTTCTTCTTTTTTTTTTTTTTTTTCCAGAATAGATATAGCACGAATTTTTAATTCGCCTCCCTTTCACAGACAACAATGCTGGGTTTGAAAGCTGGGCACAATTTGGGTTTTGTGAGGGGTCCCCGGCCCAGCTGGCCATATGGGATACAACATGTAGAACATGCCGAACAATGAGCGCGAGTGACAGCCCGAACAAAACGCGGAGGACACTGCTCCCTGACTCCGCGCTCCGCATCAATGCCGTGCCCCCAAAACAGGCGTGGGGGGGAAGGCGAAGGGAGGGAAGGCACAGGGAGGGCGTCCCCCCCCCCCCCCCCCCCGCACTGTCTCTCCCGTTTTTCCCCGGCTCCTTTGGCTCCTTTGGCTCCGGCTCGTTAATATGCACGCCTCTAACATGCTCACCTCCCTGCCTCCCCCATTGTGCTGCTCTCTGAAGTCTACTGTATATTGTGCAAAGATAGACTGGCCCGGCAGCATGGGAGATATAAGGCCACGGAGGTTAGGGCCACACAACTGGTTTGATAGACTCGGCAGAGCCCGAGGGGAAAGGGAAGGGGAAAAAAAAAAAAAAAGAAAAAAAAAAGAAGAAAAGTGGGGGGAAAAAGAAAGAAAGAAAAAAAAAGAATGGGGAAAAAATATTAAAAATGAAAAAAATATAAGGGAGAAACAAAATGTGACGCTTTTCCTTCTCTCCGCTCCCGGCTCGCCCGCTGGGCTCGGAGAAGGGAAAACCGGCACTTGTCCTTGTGTGTCCCCCGCGGGTCCGGGAGCCCGGCGGAGCCTCCCCCGGGCCGGGGAGCGGCTGCCCCGGGGAAGGGCCGCGGCTGCTCCGCCGGTGCGCGGAGCCTCGGTGGGCTGGGGGGACGGGAGGCGGGAGAAGGAGGAACGAGAAAAGAGGGGGAGGAAAAAAAAAAAAAAAAAACAAAAAATGAGGAAAAGGACAAAAACCCGAGCGCAGCGCGGAGGCTGCGGGGGGGATCCGCGGCCGGCGGAGGCTGCGCCGGGGCAGAGAGGGCACGGCGGGGCCGGGGGGGTTGGATGGCCGGGATGTTGCAGGATCGGGAGTGCTGCGAGGCCGGGATGCTGCGGGCCGGGATTGGGCAGGACCGGGGATGCTGCGGGCCGGGATTGGGCAGGACCGGGATGCTGCGGGCCGGTACCGATCGCCTCTTCGGCGTTGAACTGCCCCGTCCTGGCCGGGCTCAGCCCCGCGGGACTCCGGACAAAAGCTTGTTTGGTTTTGTTTTCGCTTTTTTAAAAGCGTCTTTACCAGCCCAAAAGCCGCCGGGGAGGGCGGGGGAAGCCAATGCTCTGCCCCAACCCGCTCCGAGCCGGGGCTGCGCCTGCCCGGTCCCGGTCCCAGTTACATCCCGGCCGAGCTGCCCAGCCCCGCCTCACCTCTCTCCTCTCTCCCCTCCTCCGTTTTTTTTGGGGGGTGTTCTCCCGTTGTTAACCCTTTCCCCCGCCCTGCCTGGGCCGCCGGCGAATCCCCGAGGGATGACCCCAAAGTTTCCGCGCTCCTTCCCGCCCGCAGGGCCCTCAGCCCGGGGAAGGGTCGCCGAGTGATGCTGGTACCCAAACCTCAGCAGCATCGGGGGCGGCACTGGCGCGTAGAAAGGCACAATCACGGATAGAAAATGTGAAAATAGAAATTCTTCCCACTCCCATTTTTTTTCGCCAGCGGGGCTAAAGCCGACTGACCCCCCAAAAAAGCCGCTCTCCCCAGAAAAAAAAAAAAAAAGAAAAAGAAAAAAAGAGAGAGAGAAGTTGGGCTGGTGGAGGGGTCTGCGTGGGGCCCTGCTCGGCCGTGTCTCCCGTGGGGGCCCGGCTGGCCCCAAGCAGGGCTGAGCCGGGCGATGCAGGGAGGAGGCGGCGGCCGCAACGAGAATTCGAACAAAACCGTTCCGTCGTTGTTATCGTTTCCTTCTCTATCATTTTTTTATCTTGAAACACGGCTTTTTAAAAAAAAAAAAATAATTCCAATCCGTATTAAATCGCGGAGAGCCCGGGCTGCCGCACAACGAGTCGCTCTCCCGGCGCGGAGGGTTCCGCCGTCCGCGGGGCTTTTTCCTCTGCTCGGGAATAGTTGAGACAAGCCCCAAAACGGGAGAAAGCGAACCGACCGCCCCGGCTGCGGCTCACGGCAGCGACAATCACAACGAGGGGTGGAAAAACGGCCCCGTTAGTAGTTGTCGGGGCCGCAAATCGCGCTCGGAGGGGAGCGATGAATCTCCCCCGTTCCGGGGCGCCCCGCTCGGCGGCCGCACCCCCGTTCCTCACAAAATCACAGGAGCAGCGGGGGGGTTTTATTCTTTATTTTTTTTTAATTTTTTTTTTTTTTTAATTCTGACGATCTCCCACCCCCACTTCCTCTTTTATTTTAGTTGTAGGTAGACAGGACCACTCTGAATGGCGCAAAAAATTTCTGTAAACAATGACGCACAAAAAACACCTCCCCTCCCTTCCCCCCCGCCTCCCCCCCGAAATGAAACCGAGCCCCCCCCAAAAAAAATGGAGGGGAAAAGAAACGGCAGAGGGAAAAAAACCATAATAATAATAATAATAGCAATAATAATAATAATAGCAATAATAATAATAATAATAGCGTTTCCCTCTCCATTCCTTCCCCCGCAGTTTCGATTTTATTTTTTGGAGCATCAGTCTGTCTCCTCCTCTCTCTCTCTCTCTTTATTATTTTTGTTTTCTCCTCCTTTTTTTTTTTTTTTTTGGGTGTGTGTGTGCGTGTGGGGGAAGCGTGTGCGGGTGTGCGCGCTCCCCGGGCAGCCTTCACCAAGTCCATTGCTGAGCCTGTACCAAATGGTGTGCTGTGGGGTACTGGGGGTTGCTGGTCGCGCTGTACTGGGCGTTGTATTGCATATGCTGTAGAGACTGGGCGCTATAGGCGGAGAAGGGGATTCCCGTCTGGAAAGTCGCGGCTGCCAAGTCCTGAGCTTTGAGCGTGTGGCAGGGCTTGCCGTCCCTGACTAAGACCGGCACGGCCACCCGCCGCGGGGAGGGAAGAGGAGTCACTTCCATACCTTTCTCGGCCCGGGCCCGCTTCATCTTGTAGCGATGGTTCTGGAACCAGATCTTCACCTGGGTGGGGGTGAGGCGGATCAGGCTGGCCAGGTGCTCCCGCTCGGGCGCCGACAGGTACCGCTGCTGCCGGAACCGCCGCTCCAGCTCGTAGGTCTGCGCCTTGGAGAAGAGCACCCTCCTCTTCCTCTTCTTCCCCGCGTCCCCGCCGCCCGCCGCTTCCTTCTCGTTGTCGGGCGACTCGTCGGCCGACGGCTCCGGTGACTTGGCCGAGGGGTCCTGGCCGCCGCCGCCGGCCGCCAGCCCGTGCACTGCGGACAGTCAGCGCCCGGTCAGCGGGGAAGGGGTCGGGGGGAGTCCTTCCGCCGCCCCCCGCATCCCTCCGCCACTTCCCGCATCCCTCCCGCCGCACCCCGCATCTCTCCCGGCCGGGGCGGGGATGGAGGCGCCGGCCGGGGCTCGCCCAGCCGCGGAGAGAGGCAAGTCCCCCCCCCCATCCATCCTTCGTCGTCCCCCGACACCCGCCCCGCCGCCGGGGGCAGCTGGAAGCGGCGCTGCCCCGTCCGTGCGGGGGGACATGGAGGAACCGGCCGGGGCGAGGGCCAACCCCCCATCCATCCCGCATCCACCCCGCATCCACCCCCCGCCACTCCTCAGGGCTCCCCACGGCCCCCGGTACCCCGCGGCCCCGTCCCCCCGGCACTCACGGGAGTACTGGATGCCCTCGGCGCTCGCCAGCCAGCGCGTGTAGGGATTATCGCTGTTATCATAGAAAGGGCTCTTCAAAGGCAGCGTCGGAACAGTGTCCAAGGGGGTTTGTCCCAAAACTCCCGCTTTCCTGGGCGGCTCGGGCGCCTCGCTCTCCTCCTCGCCGCCCTCCGCCGAGCCGTCCTCATCGTTGGTGTCGGGGAGGTCCAAAATGTCCTTCACCGAGAAGCCCGTCTTTGTGTTGGTCAGAGACATGTTCCGGCCGAATTTCGGCTGGGAAAGTTGGAGCCGCAGCTCGGCCGAGCCGCCGTGTCACGGGTGGGCACGCACACGGGGAGCGGCGGCAACGACAGCGCGCAGGGACACGGGGAGGGGGGGCCCGGCACGCGTGGAGGTGGGAAAAAAAAATAGAATAATATAGATTTATAGAAAAATAAGCGCGGGGGGTCGTGCGAGAGAAGCAGCCGCAGCGACGGGTCTCTGCGGTGATGGTTGTTCTGCCACGGGGGAAAATTCCGAGAGCGGGAGCAGCAGCTGGCTTCGGGAATAGTTTGTAACTCCAGGGGGAAAGGGGGAAGAGACGCCAAAAAAAAAAAAAAAAAAAGAAAGGAAAAAAAAAAAGAAAAAAAAAAAGGATCACTTCTGGATCTTGTTCAGCCGCGCCGAACCCGCGCCTGCCGTTAGAAAATCCCGAGCCATTGCTGGAGCGAGGAGTCCATATAAGGCTGGTCCCCACACATGAACCTGCCGAGAGGAGGGAGAAAAAAAACCTACATTAAACCCAGGAAAGGTTGGCCACGTGTGGGCGGGTCTTGGAAGTCAAGTGGATGAAGACAGTGTTTGCAGATGTGAAATTGCGGGTTTTGGGCGAGCTCCGAGCTTCCACCATTGGTGATGAGTGGTATAACGTGTCAGTTAATTACCGGCGTGGGGAGGGCCCTTCGCGCGGGTGTGTGCGCGTGTGGCAGCGGGAGGGAGGGAGGGAAGGAGGGGGCGACTTCCCTTCTTTTTTTTTTTTTTTTTTTTTTTTTTTTTAAGGACAGTATTTACATACAAAGAGCTTCGCACCAGCCCGACGCTCCGCGCACTCCAAAGTGTGCGTTTTCCACCCATGTTTTTCCTCCGAGCGAGGGAAAAAAAAAAGGAAAAAATAATTCCGCGGGGGGGGTGCCGGAGGATGTTCCCGCACGTTCCCCCCCTCGGCGCATCCTGCGCGACCCGCGCCCCCGCGGGCAGCGTTTTCCGCGCGGGGACGCGCTCCCGGGGCCCCGCGCGGGACCGAGGCGGCTCAGATGGCAAAAGCCCAACTTATCTAACCCGCCTAGGTCAATATTTTGGTTGGGGCTTAGGGATGAGCGCTGGAAATTAAACAGCGAGTAATTGATTCTAGTTTGCTCCGAAATTAACCGAACTGGCAAAACGCGATCGTCAGGCGCGACCCGCCGAGATCCGGGAGGTGATTATTGGGGGAGTGTGTGTGTGTGTGTGTTTATTTGAAGAGGTCTCATTGATTTTGCCACCTTCTTCCAGGGGAATAAATCCAGCCCGTTCGGATAATTCGATGGGCTGGAGCCCGATGGACTCTCATACACGACTGAATTATTTTTTTTTCTTTTCTGTATTTTTTTCCTTTCTTTTTCAGGACCTCGGGAAGGAAGGAGGGGGGGCAAAGAAGGGGTTCCTTCCCCAAAGGAAGGCCGGCCCCCCAGGTGTCACGCACACACTCTCCCCGCACTCGGCTCCGGCCCTCGGAGCCCCGCAGCATCCCCGGCGGGTCGCGGCGGAGGGGCCGTGGGGGCTCCCCCTGCCCGGCGCGGGGTCCAGGATCCCTCCTGCCCCCTCCCACAACTTCTATCTGTCTGCCCCCAACTTTTATTTTCGTTTTCTTCCTTCTCTCCTTTCCTGCACCCGCCGAGGAGCCTTGGCCGTGTGCACCCTCGCCGGGCACGGCCCGGACTGCCTTCCTTTTCCCCGTCTCCTTCCTTCCACTTCCATCCCTTTCCCTTTCCTTTTCTCTTTCTCTTTCCCTTTTCCTTTTCCTTTTTCCTTTCCTTTTCCCCATCCCTGTCCCTTCCCCGAACGCCCCGGGACGGGCCTGTGCGCGGGGATGACGGAGACGTGCGGGGTGGGCGCGGGGGGGTGGGTGGAATTTCTGCAATCTGAGAATTTCCCCTCATTTCTGGGAAAGAAAAGTTGCCCGAGCCTCTCTTCCGGGGGGGGGAAGGAGCCGTAACGCCGCCGGCCGCGGTGGGAAGACGGTCTCTCGGCCATTCTCCCCTGCGCCCATCAATGGATTCGCACCTTCCCCTCCTCTCCCTCGCCGCTCCCCCCCCATCTTTCCTCCCCCAGCCCCCAGCCTGCCTCCCATAAAGTATGTGATGTGGCTGACAATGCCCAGGGATTTTCCCCCCCTCTCTTTTTTTTTTTTTTTTTTTTTTTAAGCGAGCCCCTGCGCGCATCCTGGGTGGTCGGCCCCGCGCAAACACAAATACAACCCGACGGCTAAGCTGGGGACAATGTCCGCAATGTAGACAAATGTCCGGCTCCTGTTGGAACCCTTTGTCTCGGCGCAGTTTTTGCATTTATTTCAGTGGCGAAATAATACGTGATTGACGCCCTCTTTCAGCGCGCCCTAACTGTTGGGAATAAATCTGAGGTTGTTCCTAGTTGTCATGGTATTCAACCGCACTCAATGGCTATCTCTTCATCCATTGCGGAGTCCTCCTCGATATCGAGGGAACCCCTTCGGGCGAGCCATCCCCCCCCCCACCCGCCCCGCTTCCTTCCCCTTCCCCTCGCACCGGGCAAATACAGCGAACTCCCAGCAAATCTTGGGGTTACCCATGGGTTTATTCGGGCCCCCGGAGCGGGGAGGGCGGCTCGATTGGGATAGGATGGGGTTTAATCCCACCGAGAGGAAAAAAGAGCAGGGATAGCAGCGACAATCGCGATAGCGGCGGGACGGAGAACCCCGACAGGAGCCAAGCGCGGGCCAGGCTTTAAATAATGATGATAATATTAATAACGATAACAGCGATTAAAAACTCCCCATCCGAACCCGAACGGGCGCTGGCAGAGGGTCCCGCAGAGCCCGAGGGCGGCGGGAGCGGGAGATGCCCACGGGAGGAGAGGTCGGACACAGCCCCGGGGGTCACGGTCCGTCCCCCCCATCCCCATCTCCGCGCACCGACAGAGAGTCCCGGGGCACCGTGACGTCACCGGCGGGGGGGCTGACGTAAGAGCCCTTTGACGTCAGGGGAGGGTCGCAGCCCCCGCGACCCCCCGCACCCACAGCCTCGCCGCGTGGGGGGGGAAAACCCCACGGCGGCCCGGCGGCTGTCGCGATAGAGCCGGGGGGGAGTGTCGCCCACCACCCTTCGTGCCTTCCCCCCCCTCGGTCACCCCGCGCGTGGGGGGGACGCTCCAGCGCCGGGCAGAGCGGTGGCAGGGCAGGGGTGGCTCGGGGAGGTCCGGGGGTGCCCTCCCGACCCTGTCCCGAGGGGGTCACCCCGGCCGGGCCGGTGGCACCAGCCCGCGGGAGCCCGGGATGAGCGGCGGCTCTCGGGGGGACGAGCGGCTCTGCCCACGGGGGATGTTCCCCTGCCTGCGCTCCCGGGTCGCCCCAACACCCGCCGCGTGGGGAGAGGCCTCCCCGCCCCACGGACGGCGCGCGTGGGGTCAGCGGCGTTAACGCTTGTTTTTGTGCTTTTTAAGAGAGGGGGGGAAGCGACCCCCGGCGCGGAGGCGAGAGGGACAGAGGCCTCCCGGGCCGCTCCCCGTGCCCAGGACACGCGTGGGCTCGGCCCCCGCGGACCCGCAGGGTCTCGCCACGCCACGGGCGGCCCGCGGGTTGTGGTTTTTTAAGCGGTTTCGCCGCGTTTCTCCTCCCGGCCGCGGCCTGAGGGTCCCGCTCCTTGCGCGGCGCCGGGGCTCCCCCTCTGCTTTTAGCCACCGGCGCCCCAACTCCATTTCCTTCCCCGCCGACCGACATCCTACACATGTATATTATATATAATACAACATAATATGCAGAATTGTAAAATATAAAAATATATAATCTATATACGAATGAGGGAAAGGGTGTTTGGCGGGAGCCTGCCGCTCTCCCTGCCCTCCCTGCCCGCACCGACCCTGCACCGCAGCTCCGGTAGCAGCCGAGAAGTGGATCAATTTATTGTTTGATGAGCCCAAAGGTGCGAGATATTGTTTTTCCTTCCCCTCCAGCCCGCAAACAAACAAACCGAGCGGGGCTTGCACCTTGCCGCTCGGCCCGGATTAGCGGAGCCCACACAAAGCCTTTGTTAGGGGACAGGTTGATTTTATCTCTTAGCATGAGATCCACTTGGAATGAATAGGGAAAGGGAAGAGCAGCCCATGTCCTGATAATTGTTCTGAGGAGCTTCACCTCGGGAGCACCCCTGTAAGTAACACCCTCTTTGTTTTAAAATGCGGCGGGGGAAAGGAGAGACGCGACATTAGAGGGGACAGCTTTTCTTGGCGACAAAAAAAAAAAAACAAAATAAAAATTAAAAAAGCAGAGTAAAACGATTGCTGGGCAATAACACACACCCCCCGCCCCCGAGAGCTCCTCTCGGAGGGGTTTAAATCGCGTTTTCCAGCGCTGAAGCGGAGATGCTGCTGCTCGGCCGCGGCCCCGGCTCGGAGGGGACCGGCCACGCCAGGCCGTGGGAAAGACGGCGGGCACGGAGCCCACGCCACGCGAATGCCTTCCACACCGGCAGCCCGGCCGGGGACGGAGGGAGCGCAAAACAATCGTAATTCCCAAAATCAAAGGGGAACCAAAGCCCCCTGAATCCTCCGGCGCTTTCAGGAACTTAATTGCAACGGAGTTTCTGCGGGGTGAAATTCCCGTCTCTTTTCCTGGCTGGAAAAATGGCATTAACAAAGGCGTTAAGGATGTTTTTGGGGGAAAGGGGGAAAAAAAAAAGGGAAAAAGAGAGGGAAAAAGGGTGGAAGATCCCCCTGCACGCAGAAAGGGAGCAGCATCAGCCTTCCCTATGGAAGCTGCAGGGAAAGTCCCCGCCGCCCCCCAAAATCCCGGCGCTGGCCAGCCTTTCTCCAGCAGACAATTAATTCTTCTCCAGGACATAGGAATCTAAATGAGCTTCCCTATTCTCACGATTACTCTATCTCCTTCCCCCCGAAGCTTCAAAGGCGGAGAAATCCTTCCAATTCACCGATATTCCTTATAAATCTGTAGATCTGGATCTGCCCCGCAGCCAACCTCCCGAGGTGGCGAATTGTCATAGAAATTGGGATTTCCCCCCCCCTCTCCCTGGGGGCCGGCGGGGTTATGGCAGAGCCGGAGGGCACATGTTAGGGCTTTGATAAATGCACTTTAATGAGATTTTGGAAATTATTGCCCACAGTGATGGAGGCAGTGGGGTACGGCCGTGCGGGCGGGCACAAAGCCGGGAGCCCGTAGCCCCCGACCCACATATTTGTCTTATTTAATTCCCCTTCTCCGTCCCGGGGGAAGCTGTAAGCCCGGCCCGGGGCTTCCTTCCCCTTCTAGTCTATTATAAACCGGTTTATTTGCCGGACAAACGGGGGTCCCCCCCTCAGAAGCCCCCCGGCTCTGTCCGCCCCCGTCTCTAATGATTAAACGTGTCTCAACGAGATTAAGCTTTGTCAGAAATGGGGTTTTTCTCCTCGGGAAGGAAATCCCGACCCGTTCGCCCGCGGGCGACGGGAGCGCGGGGGGGATTTACTCTCTTATCTGGATTCTCTTCCCGCATCCGCAAGCCCCGCACGGAGGGCTCGGCGCCCAGGTAGCGGTGGGTGCGTGTCGCGAGTGGGGGGGGCGGCCGAGGAAGACTCCGGTGCCCGCACGCCTGGCGCGGCGTGGGGGGGTGTCGGGGTCCGGGTGTCAGGGTCCACCCTCGGGGTCTCGACTCAGACGGTCGGGGCCGAGTCAGGAGGACACGCGTGGCGCGGGCAGAGAAGGGAAGGGGTGAAGAAGGAGGGGGCAGCACCGGGGCCGGGTCCATTCCCGGTCATTCCCGGTCCTCTGGCGTACTCTGCCGTCGCAGCCGAGAAGTGTCCCGCCGCCGGGGCGCGGGGGGGGGGTAGCGCCCCGGGCTCCCCCTCCCCGCGCTGCCCCCCGGCCCCTCGCCCACCCGTGGCCGTGGCCGTGTCAGAGTCGCGCCGTCGGGGCCGGGGGACGCGCCCCCAGAGCGCTCGGCATCACCTTCTACCTGCTCTGCCGGTGCCCCCCGCAAAGCCCCTTCCCACCTGCTGCTCCCGATCCTCCGGTGACCCCTCTTCCCCCGGGGCTCACCTGGCCGGGGTCTCCAGGCTGGGGGTCCTCCCTCTTCCTCCCGGGGCTCACCTGGCCGGGGGGGTCCCTACGCCGCGGGGTGCCGCCGTTCCCACCCGAGGTTCACCTGGCCGGGGGTCCCCAAAGGGTGGTTTTCCCCCCGCTCCGCTCTCGGGTCTTACCTGGGCAGGGGTCCCTACGCGGGAGGGTGTCCCCGTCGCCCCCCGCTCCCCCCCCCGAGGCTCACCTGGGTGGGGGTCCCGAGGCGGCGGGGGGGTCCCTAGGCGGGGGGGTTCCGGCGGCGGCCCCCCGCCTCCCGCATTGTCTCCGTCGTGTGCCGGGGCCGCTCCTTCTCCCTCCGGCCTCACATCCCCCGCGCTGTTTGCTCCCCTCCCCGGCGGCTGGCGCGGGGCGGAACACCGGCCATATGCTCCGCGGCCATAAATTGGGAATAAGCGCAAACACGCCGGTTCCTGGGTGGCTCTTTTAAGGCTGAGCCGGCCCCTCTCTCTCTCCCCCCGGGGGGCAGAGCCCTCCCCCCGACCCCCCTTCCCCAAAGGAGCCGCTGTCTGCGGCGCGGGGGCTCCGGGCCCCCCCCCCCGGGCTGCCCCTCGCCCACCGCCCCGCTCCTTCGCACCCCCCGCCCGGGCCGGCGCGGCCGCTCCGCAGCCCCGCTCGCCCTGCGCGAATCGCTCGGTAGCCAAGGCGCTGTAAGCCCAAACAGCCAGATGTGGCACGTTATTTATGTGTGAAAGCTCGTTTACATTAGATATGCTGATCCGAGCGCTGATAGCGGGGGTTTGCGGGAGATTAGAGCTGCGCCGCCGGAGCCGGCTCCAGCTGCAGCCCCCCTCCCCTGTCCCTCCTTGGTCCTTTTTGGTTTTTAACGTCATTTTTTATTTTATTTTTTTTCTTAAGGAAGACGAAGAAAAGGTGTTGGAGCAGGGGACGAAGAGTGGTGCTGTCTTTCCCTGAAGCCAGGGATGAAGAGTGGTCATAGACTCCTAGAATATCCTGACTGGGAAGGGACTCCCGAGGATCGTCAAGTCCATCTCCTGTCTCTGCATAGGACAGCCCCCAAAATCACCCCCTGTGCCTCAGGGCATTGTCCAAACACCTCCTGAGCGCGGTGCTGTGGCCACTTCCCGGCACTACCTGGTCGCAAGAGACTCTTGCCAGAGGTACGACCCCACTGTCATTACAGGGTACAGAGAGGTTCCAGCTGGCCAGAAGGGCCTCCTGGGCATCCCAGCCTGGTAGCCCCTCTCCCTCCCTTTGTGGAGCCCTTTCCCTTGTCTCTCCAGGCTGATACATAAACTCTCATTGAAGGGGCATCGCTGGTGCCAAGGGGAAGATGACAGGGGCCCTTCTCCATCCCACCTCACCCGGACCTTCTGCACCACCTGCCCTGTTTCTGGAAAGACCTTGGGCTCCTCTGTGAAAGTCCCAGGGCCCGGGACAGATATCTCCTAGTGCAATACCCCGGTCACAGGCAGCTCGAGCAGAGCTGCCCGCAGATAAAGTGATTGATCCTCACACCAATCAATAAAGATCTTGTTCCGAGCAATTAATAACTTCACCAAGCTTGTTTTGTTTGGATAAGGAAGTGCCCAGATTGCTGAACGAGGCGGTGAAACTGTGGGAATAAATAATCCCGTTGCCCACGTCAAAACACAAATTAAACAGTTTGTATTTACATACGTGTTTGTTTATGTAAATAACCTTTACTTACATGTCTGCGAGGTCTGTGCTCTCACAACCAGAAATCCAGGGTGCCTGTCCAGGATGTCTCGCTCCATCCCCAGTTCCTGTTTTATTAATAAACCCATTTTTATCGGTTATTTATTTTTTGAGGAGGTTTTGGCACACGTGTGCCACCATCCCCTGGAGCTGCTGAAAAGAAAACCCCACCAGGCCAGGGAGTGAGGAAAGCAGATGATGCGGCCTTGGCTCAAGCAGGCTTGGGAATTGAGTGCCAAACTATCCTGAGTGGAATCTCTTGGAGGCGTTGGTGTGCAAGGTGGGCATTCTGGACCCCAGTTTGAGGAGGTTGGGATGGGGTCCCCATCATTACAGGGTGGTTATTTCCAAGTATCTGCAGCCACAGCCTCGATCTCCCTCATACAGAGTCTGCTGGCACCTCTTTGTGCCTCAGGCTCGGGAGGGGACTGGGAGCTCTGGGCTTGGAATGCTCAGGTGGGACAAAACAAACCAGAGGTTCCCTGGCTGAAGGGACGTATTTCCACTTTTCATACGCAGCCCTTTCACTAAAGTGAAGGAATTCAGAGTGACCAGGAGGACCTTCTGCCCTGGAGAGGAGGAGAGCTCAGGAGGGTGGCACTGGGACATGTCAGGGTTTGGGAAGGGCAGGAGCTGTGAAGTCTGGACTGAGCGGTTCCCTGTTCCAGCCTGGTTTCCAGAATGACCCCCAGTCCACCACCTCAGTCCCCAGGGAATCTGATGGGCGCTGCTGGAGGAGCTGGGATGAGGGGATGGTGGGGCACACCCACCCCCCACTTCATACCCCCCCTACACCCTGTGTGGGGTGACGGGTGTGTTTGAGGAGCCGGGGGACCTTTGGTGCCGCAGAGCCCGGCGTGTGCACACCTGGGGTGACAGATGGCCCTGGGCTGTCCCCGGGCTGAGCACACAGCGCAATCTGCTGCAGCAACACCCGCTCGGGACGGGGCTCACTCCTGCTCCTGTTCCCAGCAGCTGGAACAGGGAAGGGAAGGGTGAAACCCATGGAGAGGGAGATGTGCACTGATTGCCCCTTTCAGCCGGGTTTCACCTGGGAGCGGGCGTCCGCCCCTCATTTTTAAAATACGTGATTTAATTTCATTTTATTTAATTTTTTTTCTCCCTTTTCCCGGGGATTGCGGCGCGGAGGGGCGGGAGCAGGGGTTGGTGGGAGCTGGTGCTGGGGGCTGATGGGACACAGCAGCCCCGGGTCACGATGCCA
>NW_020897919.1:569224-624281 GCF_003984885.1 Neopelma chrysocephalum
CCTGCCCATGGCAGGGGGTGGAACTGGGTGAGCTTTGAGGTCCCTTCCAACCCAAAATCATTCTGGGATGATTCTGTGAGTTCTGCTCCAGTCCTCTCCAAAACTCCCAGCTCTTCTGCGGGGCGCAGGTGAGCTGATCAAGTTTCTCACTGGGGGTTTGGCTGAATGCTGAAAATTAGAGGGCTGTGGTGCAGGCAGGGAGATTGCTGGGACTTTTCTCATCACACTGAACCAGTTTGGGATTTTTTTCCCTCCCACTCTCAGGTAACACTCAAATGTAGTGGAAGGAAACCAAACGAGCTCAGAGTCCCTTTTGTGTTTTGCCTCTGTAATCTCTGGGTTTATTTAAATGTTCTCCTTGCAGTTATTTCTCCGAGACTCCCTTTTCATGTCGAACATCTCCTGTTGAATAACTCCTCAGACACTGTAATTTCAGGATCAACGCTGATGCTGACAATAGAGAACAAATTACATTGCGAGGCACAGTAAAACGAGCCCACATCCCCAGCTTTATTCTGCTGCTCAGGGAGCGTGTGTGTATCCCTAATCCAAATTAATACAGAGATCAACTTTCACTCGGGCTGCTTTTGCTCGGATTTTTACAAAAGGCAGAACCACGTGGCCACACTGAATAACTGGGAGCACCGAGGGACCTGTAGCCCGTGGGAAACATGTGATTTCAGGGGTGTAAAGCAGAGGGGCTCTGGGAAAGGGGGTGAGTCAGGAAGTAGCAGAGAATGGTCGGGGTTCCTGAGGCCCGGGACTGAAAATCAGGCTCTTTGGTTCCCATTCCCTCAGGCTGGAGCTGCTGGTGGCTTCCACTGAACTTGTGAGTGGAGGGAAGTCTGCAGGCACCGGAATCAATGGATGTGGAACGTGGCTTTCCTTGGCTGTGAAGCTGATCCGTGGTCAGGGGTGCTTGGGTGGTGTCCCACCCGCTGTGTCTCCAGTGGGGGCATCCTGTGGGATGCAGGTGCTTGTCTGGGGGGTTCTCTGCCCTTCTGGCTGTCACCAAACTCATAGACATGATGAGGATCGTTATTTTTTTAAGAATTAATCAAAAAACCTCCCCAAATCCCAGGAGAGGCACAGCCTCCCTCTGCAGGGTCCAGGTTTGCCTTGAGTCCCCTGTGCTCAGGATTCCAGCGCTCAGAGCTGCTGACTGAGGCACAGCTGGCCCAAATTGGCCTCTTTTGTCTTGCAGCATCCCCATTTTTGGGGTCTGTAGTCCTGGGGGGAGCCTGGCTGTTTGCTTCCCACCCCTCTGCCCCGTTACAGGGAGGTGCCCTATTATGTGATGAGCTCCAGGTCAGCAGCAGGTTTTTTTTGGAGCAGCAGCCCCCCATCCCCTGTGTGCACGGGTCTCCTCTCAGCTCGCTGCAGCCTTTGGGGCTGTTAATCATTATTCACCAAGGCAGGAGCCTGTCTGGAACCAGGCAAGCTGCAGGAAGAAATGACAGCTCAATGAAAGAGGTTCAATGACTTGTTCTTCATGTTCTGGACACCTGGAATATTTTCCTTGAACTTTCTGCATTCAGTCAAAAGCCCTGCATTATTTTCTGAAGGACATCAGAGATAATTTTATTCATAACAGAACAAATTCTGTGTCTGTCTGTAGAAGAATAAATGAAGAGACTTAACACAGCGGAGGATGTGGAACGTGTCACAACTGTGGCGTCTCATTGAATATGCAGCGTGTCTTTCTCAACTTAAGTGAATTGAAGAGCTTTAAATATATTCACCAACTCTTGTAACTACAAAAAAAAAGCAAAGTAAGTGCATTACTGGGGTGGCAGGTGTCAAGTGACTTGGCATTTTAACATTTTCATTATGCGCTCGGGGAGAGTAAACAGAAAAGCAAGCCAAGGTTTTCCTCCCTACAAATTGCATTTAGGTTTCTGAACGATTGGCGGTGAACCCCGGAGAATGGAAACAGGGAGCAACAGGAAGCTGCCGGGGTTTTGTTCTCCGGGTGACAAGCGTGCAGATGGATTTGTCACGGCTCGAGCTTTCCTGTCCCCTCCCCAGCCCCTGCCAAAGGAAGGGCTGATCCCGGTGCCCAAAGCATCCCCCCCCACCTCCCGGCTTTGGGAAGCACCTGGGGAGGGTTCCCGGCTTTTGGGGGCCTCTTGGCGACTCTGCTCTGGGGGAATGTGGCAGGAAAAGGCTGAAATCCCGATGGGCTCGGCTCGGGTGGCACAGAGGGGCAGTGCCAGGGGGATGGAGGCCTCGGTGGGATGGGAGGAGCTGCGGGATTTTGGGGCATTGGTGAGGGCACAGCTCCCGTGTGGATGAGTCTGATGTAACATTGGCATTCCTGTGGTGGCTGGGAAGTGCTGGGCAGTAGGAGAGGCTTGGGGGAAAGGGGCAAATGTGTGGTTTGTGACGATGCTCCCAAACAACTGAACGGGCAGTGCCTTCCCTGGTGCCAGAGGGAGATGGTGACGTGGTGACTGCAAGGCTGCAGTGGGTTGGTTGGTGCTGGCACACCGGGGCCAGGGGCTGCTGATGGTCACCCCTGCACCCGCCTTGGTGGCACTGGAGCTTTATCCATGTGAAGGAAGGCTCAGTGTGCTAAAAAACACAGCTCAGACCTCCAAGCTTCCACTCCATCAAAGCCTAAATCCTAGAGCCATCCAGCACCCCCTGCCCGCCTGGCTCCCGAGGTGCTGGGCGCTGGTGACCCGGCCTTGGAACACCCACTGCCACCCCCGGTGCCAGGGCGTGCTGTTCCCTGTTCCCCGTTCCCGGCTGTTCCCCGTTCCCGGCTCCCGCGGCGCCGGTGGGATGAATCACACGGGGCCCGGGGCGCCCACGGCACAAAGCGCCGGCTCTTTTGTGGCTCCCCCGGGCTCGGGAGCTCTCTCTGCGTGTGCTGCAGGGCTGAAGTGGCTCTTGGGCTGTTTAAAGGTTGAGTGCCGCCTGCTCCAAATGACGGGAGGCAGATTCGGTTAAATAAACACAGAGGCTTAGAAATAAATTGGAGGTTAGGTGGAGAGCGGGATCAGAATGTAATGTTGTCGTGCCGCGGCTCCCCGGCCGTGGCACCTCCCAGACGGGCTCTGGCACACTCCCCGTGAGCCCCCGGTGTGGGCAAGGGGGAGTCTGGGGGGGCTGGGATGCGGGAGGAAGAGGAGGGATGCCGTGAAAGCAGGACCCGGCTTGTTGAGGCAGGAGGAAACCCGCAGTGCTGCCTGTTCGCTGCTGCAGGTTTGATTTTTGTCCCTCCGGTGCACACACGCAGCAGCTCTGGGGGGGATGCTGTGCTGCCCCTGTGCCCTGTGCTGCCACAGAGGCTTTATGAAGCCGTGTTCTTCCTTAATGACTCACGTGTTTTACAGCCTGGGAGATTGGGTTGGATTCCAGCCGCTCTCTGCGCGCCCGGGTTTAATTCTTGCCCCCTATAAACAGGTATTTGTCCTGGGGCTGCTTTTGTGGTGCAATAACAGCTTTGATTTGGAGAGGGCTTTCTGGGGGCGCTGGAGTCTGGTCTCATTTTGTGTCCATCACTCCTTAATGGCCATCAGTGCCCCGGCTGATGAAGTGTGGGCGGAGATCTCAGCAGTTCAGGCCCATTTTGGCAGGAAATCAGCGTTTTGGCCAGGACCAGGCTCCAGGAGCGGCTGCAGTGCAGGGAAAGGGGAGTTGTCTTGGAAGTTTGGGATTTTCTTTCCGTTCAAAGTTCCCGAAACACTTCTGTGTGGTGTAAGCACGTTAGAGCCAAGTGCAGGGCTGTGCTCCTGCCTGCCTTGGGCCACCGTGATGGGTTTTTTTATTTGCCAAGTCTTGGGAACGCTGGTGTGACCCGGGGCCTCGCTGTGCTTCAGTGGGGCAGCTCTGGCCGAGGGGAATGATTGCCTTTACCTAATCTCCGAAATTGTTCCCAGTAATTGCCTCTCGAGGGCTGCCAAGTGTCTGCTCAGATGGCTCAGCTAAACCAGCTTCGTGTTCCAGGAGGCCATAGAATCACACTCGAGGCTTATTGATCCCATTTATTGGAGCCCCCCAGAACACACATCTAGTTTTAGAGCCTCATTTGTTGCATTTTTGCTGTTAGGTTCCTGTGTGATCTCTGGTCTGGTTGAAAAGAGGAAAAAAATTGCTGTTTTTAGTGGAAAAACTGAAATAGGAGCATTCAAAGGGCACCCGAAGGGGAGTGCAAAGAAATCTGTTGCAGTTTCTAGGTTATGTCTGAAGCAGAACTTGCTGTTTCTCAGGATTTTCTATTACTGGTTTGGGCACCAGTGGGTTGGAAAGGGACTGCACAAAGGCCAAGGGGGGGCTGCAAAATGCTCTGAGGGCTCTCTGAGCACCCCCCTGACAGCAGAGGAGCAGGAAAGGAGGGACCTGGCTGCCACTGTGGGATTCCTTGTGTCCTCTGAGGGATGAAACCGGGGAGTTACTCGGAGCTGCTAAAAATCTCCCTGAAGGAGGAGGTTGGATGGGCTTTGGAGCAACCTGATCTAGTGAAAGGTGTCCCTGACTGTATCAGGGGGCCGCAATGAGGTGACTTTTAAGGTCCCACCCCGCTCAAACCACTGTGGGAATCTATGATATGAAGCTTTTTGGTTCGTGGAGGGAAGGCCAGGGCTGAGGATGTGGCAGCAGAAGACGGATGGGACGAGAAGGGTGAGGGAGAGGAAGGACTAGGAGGAAATGGGCAGAATAAAGGAAAGAAAGGAACAATCACCCCAGAGAAGAGGCAATGCTGGCAGAGCTCATCATTGCTCAGTGCCTGTTGCTGGTTTGGGACCAGTCGGCCCCATCCCTGTCACTGGTGTGGCACAGAACAGGAGACAAAAGCTCTGCCTGGGTCAGCCTTGCTGGCCCTTTACCCTTTCCATGCTGGGACTGCCCGGAGCAGGACCTGGAGCCGGGAAGCTGCCCCAGGAGCATTTATTTACCCCCCACCCCGACATCGGTGGCACCCCGGGTTTTCCAGCGCGGGTGGAGCGGAGCCGCAGGACCTCGGGAAGGGCCCCCGCAGGGTGGGGAGCAGGGAAGCCCAGCACCCCCTCAGTCCGGGCTCGGGGCTCTGCTGCGGGGCCGCGGATGCCGCGATCTGCGCTGACACCGTGTGGCCGCTCCCCGCATCTCGCCCCGGCCGCCGCGGCGAAGGGGATTTGAACAGGACCATCCCCGAATCCTCCCCCAGGTCACCTCGGAGCAGGGGAGCGTCGCCCAGCGGGAGGGCTTGGAGGCAGGACAGATCTCCCTTCTCGCACCTGGAGCCCTGCATGCCCCAAAATGGGCCGGATCTGGGCGTTTGTGATGGTTGACAGGGAGCTGGATTCAGGTTTTTTTGAATGATCTTAAACCAAATTTGGTTTAAAAGTAAAAGAGGGTCAATTTAAAAAAGATATTAGAAGAAATTCTTCTGTGGGGTTGGTGAGGCCCTGGCACAGGTTGCCCAGAGAAGCTGTGGCTGCCCCTGGATCCCTGGAAGTGTCCAAGGCCAGGCTGGATGGGCTTGGAGCAACCTGGGCTGGTGGAAGGCGTCCCTGCTCTCGGCAGAGGGGTTGGAATGAGGTGGGATTTACAGGCCCCTCGCAACCCAAAGCATCCTATGTTTTCCCAGAAAGGCCTGCTTTGATCACTGGTGTTTGTTTCCCCTGTTCTCCAAAGGCAGCTGATTTTTGGGAGGACAAGGCCCTTTTCTCTCCGCTCTCGGCGGGCACGAGGCTCTGGAGAGGAACCATGCCTAATGTATTCAGCGACATGGACCCTTAGAAAAAGCTCTTTCTCCCTCAGTCCCTTCCAGTGGCAGGGATTTTTTTTGGCACAGCAAAGCCCAGCTCTGCCTGTTTTGGGGCTGAGCAGAGCTGCGGCCTTGGGGTGCAGGTGGGAGGCAGCAGCACAGGCAGGGGGTCACCCAAAATGCTGCCAAAATACACTCCTTGGGGGGGAAAATGAGGTTCCCCCTTATTGCTGCGGCACAAACCCGTTGATAAAGGGAGGGAGACCTTTATCCAGCCCTCACGGAGGGGGCAGAAAACGTCTTTAGGATGAATATCCCCTTCCAATATCCCGAGCAACGCCGGGAGCCCGCGAAGGCTCTCGGGCTGTTTGGAGGGTGTCTGTGCTCCCCCGGGCCCCGGGACAGGCAGAGAGCAGAGCTAAAGGAAGATTTAGAGCTCAGGAAAGAGCCCCCAACAATAGACAATGGAGCCATTTAAGGGACAACAAACAACTTTATGCCCTGTGAGTTTGTCCCATTGAAGTCACGGGGTGAGGCGGCGGCGGAGGGGAATGAATGGGTGTTTTACTCTCCGTTTCGAGGCAGCCAGGGTTTTTACCCGCTGCACGGCCACTTCAGATGCTCTGGCATTTATTTTTTGTTCGCAGGATCAGGGCCAGGGAAAGAATGGGGACAAAAGCATCACATTTGCTGTCAAAAAAAAAAAAGGAAGGAAGGGAGGAAAAGGGCTTTAAAACAAGGCACAGATGGGAAAATATGAATATTCTGGCGAAGAAAGCCGAGCAGAAAGGGACTGAACCTCTCCCAGAAAGGGCTCTGAGACTAGTTTGGGGTGGAGAGCTGGGGCACCCCGTTTTCCAGGGCATTGAGGGCTCAGAGGGGATGTGGCAGGGTCAGGAAGCTGAAATCTGTGCCCTCTGAGGTTTGGGGGTATCTGTATCTCAGGCACCCCTGGATTAGGGGCATTTGGCTGGAGCAAATCCCGTGGCTGTGGGTGGATAGAGCCTGGTGGCACAAGCAAGGGTAGAAAAGTTTGGGATGGAAGCGTGAGGGGATCTCCTTGTTCCCTCTCTGTGTTGTTCTGCCTCCAGCCCAGCTGGGCTGTGGGGACGGCTTCGTGCAGGAGCAATAACGAGGTGACAAAAAGACAGATCCTTCTGGAGACAGGAAAAATTAGGAAACGATTCCTTCTCCTCTAATTCTGCCCCTGGCTGCCAGATGGAGCAGGGCTGTGCCCTCCCCGTGTTGCTGAGAGGTGCCTGTGCTCCTTGAGCTTTGTTGTGTTCTCTGGGAACGAGCTGCGAGAATTGGAGAGCCCACAGGAAAGTCGGAGGGTTTTTGCTGGAGTTTAGGAAGTTTTAAAAATAGAAATAATTTGAGAGAAATAAATAAAAACACCCAATCGACCAAACAAAAATTGAGCAGCGCCAGGAAGGGAGAGCTGCATGCAGGGGTGTCTGGGGGAAAATGTGCTGGATGGGAATGTGCTGCCTGGCTCAGCTTCTGGGAGGACTCCAGCCCAGTTTTGGGTGTTGTTGGCCTGAGTTTGTTTCCAAAAATAATTTCTTTCAGTTATTCTTTAATAATTCCTTTAATTCTTCTGGCCAAAGGATGGTTCTCCCCGACAACCAGCGATGGCAAAACCTTTGATGCTCGTGAGCATCAAACCCCACTTCTTCCCTTTCCCCACTCGTGGTGTTTGTGGGGTCTGGAGAAGGTGCTCCCGCTGCTCCCTGCGGGCTGGTCCTGCCTGGCAGAGGGATGAGTCAGGAATGCTCCAGGATGGTGCCAGCCCTGGAGCTGCTCCCCTGGCAGCTGCTCCGTGTGTGAGGTTAATGAGCGCAATTAACAGTGAACGCTGTAATTGCAGACATTTAGCGGGACACTTTATGATTATTGTTTTCGTCTGCAGTCGCGCCCAACGCTTGGGTGTCCCTTTATTAAAGGAAATGAAGCTGTAATTAGTCACTGTCTAATCCCAGTGTGGCAGGAGACCTTCAACAACTCTCTGGAGTTGTGCAGGGTCTGATCCTTGGCAGATCCTGTCCCTCCCTCCCTCACCGCCCAGGTGAGGTGGCCTTTGGGGTCACTGATGGATTTTGGAGCCAAGACAGGCGGGCTGGAGAGGGAAACCTGCTCTGAGCAGGGCTGGCAGGGTGTGCACACACCAGAGTGGGCACCCACAGCAAACAAAGCCTGGACAGCACCCCCAGAGCAGCTCTGCTCCCACAGCAGAGCTCTCTTTGGAGCCAAATTAGTGCCCAGACTGTTTAAGTGTGGTCGTCCTACGCTGTGTTATAGGAAGATGTGCCTGAGAGTTTCGTCTCTGCTCTGGGTGACACTATTCATACGAGTTTATCTCTCTTATGGATTTGAAGCTTTTTCAGATGCTTATCAGAGACCTTTCCTTACTTCCAACGTGAATAATATATGGTGGTGCAGCTTCTAATAAATCATCTCTGTTCCCTGTGCCACGGAGAGGGAGCAGGGCTGGTTTAAGGACAGACATCTCCATTTGAGACCATGGAAAACCCACCTCCTACCTCTCTCCTGGCAGAATCACTGGCTCAGTGCATGAGTCAGGTGAATCTAGGAGATACCCAAGGGAAAGGGGACTTTTCAATCCCATCCTTTGCCTTTCCTTGCCTTGGGGGAGGTTGAAGCTGGGAGGGTCTGGGGGTCCTGGGCTGAGAAGGGGCTGGTGGGAGCCTAATCCACACTGTCCTCTGTGTTTGCAGGTTCATCCTTCACCCTCGGGCTCTTCCTTGCAGGGACTCAGCAGAACAGCACCCACGGGAGCAGCTGACCCGCCCCATCACCCAGAGCACATCCATCCACACCCCAGTTTGACTTACAGAAGAGCTTTTCCAAGGAAAAGCCCGCCGTGTAGAAGGTGTGACAGCATTCCCTTTAAAAATCAATTATTTGGAGTTTATAGAGCGTGTTTTCCATTACCTAGTGCATCTGTTGATTTAAAGGATTCCTCCCTTTTTTTATTTCACCTTGGCGTGTCTTTTATCAGAAATCATTTTGAAACTTTTTAATTTATGGGCTTTTATTGCAATACTCAATTCATCCTGAGTAGTCTATTATTAAGTGTTCTCGAGGCTCTTATTGTCCTTTATCGGAGGATTGTATCTCTGTGCAATTCATCTGTAGTCATTCTTCAGAGGCAAAATCTTTCATATTAGGTTTCTTTCATCACTCGATGACAACTCTTGAATACATCATTATTCAGCGGCGGGTTTAGAAATTGTAATCATTAGGCAATTTTTCATATAATCTGATTTTATAAACTGTTTCTTTTTATTATCTTTTGATGGAAAACAGTAAATGCATCTGTCTGGTTTGATCCTCTCTGATAACAGTAATAGAAAAACTAAGTAAGGACATCTTATTGGGGGAGCAGCCCGGCTGCATGTCTTATGTGCACAGATCCAAAGGTTGTTTCGTGTGAGGCGGAATTTGCTGCTCCAGTTGGAGCCACACTCCGAGCACAAATTCCCAGTGGCAACACTGTACACCTCGTGCACCACAGTCACCCCTCAACTGACTTTTGGGCTGATGGAATGGCACTTGTACAGTTAAAAGGGGAAAAAAAAAAGAGTGGGAAGGAGGAAACAAGAATCCCACCGATGTTTGCAAGGTTTTTTTTGGGAATAAGTGTCTCCTTGTTCCTCCCCCTTACATGATGTGGGATCCCCAGTAGTGATGTTGTTTCCTCTTTAAGAAACTTGTGCTTTTTGCCTCATAAATGTGGAAAATCAAATCTCCACATTTCTTTTCTCCTCAGAAACTTGGGAGAGGCAGCCAAGGCTCCCTGTGGCTGGAACAAGGCCGAGGGGAATAAAGCAAATGTGCTGCTCCATCACTTCTCAGCTCCTGGGCTGTGTGGGACCGGCGGAGTCACGGAGCCCAAGATCCATCACGGCTTCAGACCTGGCTGCCTGATTTTGGGCCACCTCCCAAGGGCTGGGAAAGGTCACTTAAACCCAAACATGGCTGTGTCACCTGGAGAAAGGCACCTGCCCCTGGGATGAGCTTGCTGAAGGTAGGCTGGGGCTGGTGCCTCCCCGTGTATGGCCTTTTCATTATCATTTTTATAAATAGCCCAGACTCACTCAGAGTCGGGCAGGGAGAGGAGACTGGTTGGCCACGTGTCCCCGGGCTTTGGCAGCCCCTTTCCTGCCCATCCCGATGGTCAGGGAAACATCCAGAGGTCACAAAGCCCCATCCCTTTGCCCTCCCGTCCTGCTGTGGTTGTGTCTGCAGCACATCCCTCACTTCTGTCACCCAGAGCTGAGAGGGGCCCGGTGTGAAGGGGACCTCTGGAGCACAGGATGCACATTCCCAGGTTGTTTTTTTTTATTCTATACTTAAGTCTGTCTCTAGAAACACGATTGAGGAGCAGGGATGGAGCGAGAGCTGCGAGTGCACTGTGGTCACCCCCTTCTCCTTAAGCAGGAGGGGAAGCGCCCTCTGACCTTCCAGCCCCCACAGAAGGGGGGGAATGCTGGAAATCCCACTGCAATCCCCCCTCTCCTCTCCCCTCCCCAAAACCCAGGAGCTGTGTGAGCATCCCCAGTGCTGGAGCCCAGCAGAGGGAAGGAGGGGAGGGAGGGAAGGAGGAGAGGCTTGATGTCTTATTTAGCTCGGTCGTCTAACCAGCCTTCAGTGACATGAACCAATAAAACATTGTTGATTCAAAGCTTAGTTCATGAAGCCTCTAATCCCGCGGCAGATAGCAAACAGATAACAGGGGACACTCTAATTTTCTGCAGTTTATTCGAGGAGACGGAGGGAGATAATGCACCGCAGGGCAAATACGCGTTATTGCTTTTAAACACAAAAATAAATCCCCGCTCATTTAGAAACGCCGGAGAGGTGTTTCCCCGCGCGGGACTTATCCGGGGGCTCCTGGGTGGCGGCGGCTTTATCGGGCAGCTCCCCCGCAGCTCCTGGGGAAGATGGAGATTGCCATCTCCTGGCACGCCGCGATGCTGCAGCAGCGCTGGTGGGAGCAGCGTCCCTGCAGGGCCACAGGAGCACCGGCTTCTCCCACCCCTCCGCGCTCTGGGAAGCCTCGGGGTCCCTCTGCCGTGTTTTTTTTTTCCCCCTCCGGAAGGTCTCGGGCAGAGGGTGGAGGTGGCACCGCGTGTGACTCCCCGAAACGGAGCTTTGGGAAGCTCCCGGGGTGCGAACGTTGCCCAGGGCACAACAAGAGGAGGCTGCTGCTCTCTGGGACGCGGATTTAGGGTCTGGGGCCGTCCCTGAGCTGCGGGACAAATGCTCTGCCCGTGGCCTGCCCATGTGAGGCCTCCAGGTTTATTCCAGCTCCTCTCTGCAGGCTGGGCTGAGCCAGGGCAAATATTTGCCCTGGGGCACTTCTGTGTGTGTTGGTACAAAACCAGGTACGTCCCCGGGGCCGGGACGTCTCGCTTCCCACGGCTTTTAACGCTTCCCGGGATTTGCCGCAGCAGGATCCCGGCAGGGAGGATGTGCCAGGCGATGTGTTCCCAGGAGCCGCCCCGCAGGCTCTGCTCCGGGGAGGGTTTGGGGTCAGAGAACAGCTCGCTGGAGCAGGGAATAGCACTGCAGGCACCTCGGGGCGAGCTCTGCCCGCTGCCCCCGATCCAGAGGAGGTTTTCCCGCCCCACGATGTGGGATAAGGCATCCCCGGCACCTCTGGGAAGCGGCACTAGAGGGAGCCGCAGGCGGCCCCTCCAGGCTGGCAGCCCAGTGCTGCCTCCCGGCAGCTTTTTCCCCCCCTCTTTTCCCGCTTCAGGAGACTTTCCAGTGGATTCTGACACCGGCTCGCTGTGCCCTGACCTGCTCCGGAGCTGCGGGGAAGACACAACCTGCCTCGCGTTGGTAACCGGCCCAAAGCCTCTCCCCCCCAAAAATCCCACCCCGGCCCCGACCTTCTTTTCACCCGAGGAATTGGGTTTTGAGAACAGTTTGCTTTCCTTCCCCCCCCCTCATTTTAAATATTTGAAGCCTTGCCAAAAATGCACATGTGGGGGGTAGTGCTGACAATCCTTAAATGTTTCTAATTTCTTCATCTAAGAAACCCCGGTGAACTCTGTCTCCATTCCCAAATTTCAAACCTTTACACTTCCGAAAATGATGGCTGATAAGATAAAGGCACCTCCTTCACCTCTGCTGGTCCATTTCCCCTTAAATCCAGTAACACTGCAAAAAAAAAAAAAAAAGTTTAATGGAAATATCTGTAGTTTTACATTCGTAAATATTGACATTTAAATGTTTGTTGGTTTTGGTTTTTTTCAGAGACTTTTTCAGTGAGGGGGTTAAAGAAACAAACAACTTTTCCTGCTGATGCTCAAGGCCTGGTTGGAAAAGGCCTGGAGCAACCTGGAATAGTGGAAGGTGTCCCTGCCCATGGCAAGGGGTTGGAATGAGATGAGCTTTAAGGTCCCTTCCAACCCAGACCAGCCTGGGATTCTCTGCGGATTTTCCCCTTGGAATTGCTCTCCTGTGGTGTTCAGCTGGTGTAAGTTGCCCCCTCGGGTGTGTGGCCACCTCCAGCCTGGGCTGTGCCCCCGAGTTACCTGTGACAAAGCACCAGCAGGGACAGAAACAACTCCTGTGGCTCTTTGGAGGTGCTTCCTGGGCCAACCTTCACAGGAATCCCAGGCTCTGCCAGTTCATGCAGTCCCTTCTTGGCTCTGGGCACCAGGCTATGGTTATTTCCCTCTGCCCTTGTGTGTTTGCTGTTTTTCTCTGTATGAGCTTCCTGCTGCCTCCTCCTTTACACGGATCCATCTGAACTTGCTGCTGCCTTTCCTTTTCTTTTGGAATGAGGGTGAAGGTGCTGTCGGTGCACCCCGTGAAAGCAGCAGGATTTCCAAAGCCATGGGCTTATCCTCTGTGTCCTGTTGTACCAAAAAGCTTTTTAAAGGCATTTTGTGTTAGAAAGACCCTGATGGAGCAGCTCAACATCACCTGCAGCTCCTGAGGACCTCGGACGTCCCGCATCCAGGTGGGTGGAACTTGCACACCTGTGCAGGGAGATGCCCTTCCACAGAGGGAATTCAGGAATGATTTCTTTCCCAGAAAGGGCTGCCAGGCACTCCAGGGGGCTGCCCAGGCAGGTGGTGGAGTCCCCATCCCTGGAGGTGTCCAAGGAATGACTGGACGTGGCACTCAGTGCTCTGGGCTGGGTGACAAGGTGGGGATGGGGCACAGGGTGGGCTCGATCCCAGAGGTCTTTTCCAACCTAAAGGGTTCTATACAGGCCATGCCAGCCCCCCCCTTCCCGTGTCAGGGCTGGGTTTCCACGCAGACACCTCTCCCAGCAGCACTTCTGGCACAACCGGTTCCCCTCGGCGCGGAGATTGGGATCAAGTTTGAAGTTCAGCCTGTATTGACAGAGATTTTGTCAACAAAAAGGTGTTGAAGGACGGGGTATTTGTGGAAGAAGTCACAAAGAGGTGAAAGATATCCCCTTCAGGGGTCCCTTTCCTGCCCAACAGGCCTCTGCTTGCTGGTATTTTCCAGGAGAAGCCGGAGGTGTGGATGTGGCTCCGTGTCCTCGCCAGCCCAGCTCTGCCAACATCCCTCCCAGGAGTGACAATGGTGACGGTGAGAAGTGACAGGGCAGAAAGCAGAGCCCTCACAGAACTGCTCTGTCCTGGAAAACAGGCTCTGAGCCTTCACCAGATTGGTTTTTTGGGACTCAGACCTCCTGTATAAGAGATAAGGGAGTGGCAGCTGCCCGTGGAGACACAAACTGGGCTGGTGGAAAGGGAGTTTGCCCTGTCAGGGGATTTATGTTCTCTCTATCCTTTTCCCCCCCCAAATACATTATCCTGGGATGTTCACTCACCCTTCCTGGGCTCATCACCCCTCTTCTGCTGGCTCGGTGTGGAGCTGCCCTTCGGAAGGGCTGTGGGGAGCACTTTGCAGGCGCGGTGGTGGCTGAGCCCACTCTGGAGAAGATGACTCTGAATGGAACAACGAGCAGCTCCGTGGCCTTTCCCCACGTCCCTGTGGCTGCTCGGGGGAGCCCCTCCCTTGGGGCGGGGGCACAGCTTTGGGGGGGTCTCCCCCAGCTCTGTGTTCCTGTGGCAGGAAAGGAATGTTTTTGAGGATGCTGTTGGTGCCTGGCGAAGTGGAAGTGTGGGCACCGAGCAAACGGGGGGCAAAATGATGGATGGGTGGGTGGATGGATGTGCCCTGCCAGTGCCATTCCCTTGGAAAGCTGGAGGAGCTGCTCAGGCTCCCAGGGGAGAGGGGAAGGAATCCCAGAGGATTCCAACCGCTGGGCTTTCTGAGGGAAATGAATCATGTTCAGGTTTGTGAGAGGCTTTATCAATCCCAGGGTGAGGAGTTTTCAGGAGCAGAGCAGATCCAGTGAGAGGAGTGTGGAAAACTGGGCCCATGCCTCCCCTGTTTGCTCGTTGCTCAAGGACTCTGGAGGAGGAAATTAATTTTTAAGTGTTATTTTTCAGACATCTGTAACAGAGAGAAAAACAGGGCATTGTGTCTCCTCTTGAGATAAGGATCAGCACGGGGGAGAAGAGGCTGGAGCCGGGCTGTTCTCACATTCAGCCCCACACTGGGATCAGGTAACCTGGCACAAATGTTGTTTTAAGGCTTTTTTTTGGTCTCCCACGGCCCTGATCGGGGTGGGTGGAGGGTTTTGCCTTCAGTGGCCCCTGGGCTGGCTGGACATGGATGGTTTCCTCATTCCCACAGTTTCCCAGGACGCAGGTGTGAACACAAGGCCACCTTTGCCCAAGTGACACTCGAGTTCCTTTTTTTTTTTCCCCCCCTCCACATGTCCCCTATTTCCCTATTCCCCCTCCCAAAACCTATTTGATTTTTTGCAAATCCTCTGGGAGTGTGGGGATCCAGGATGGTTTTTGTACCTCCTGCCAGGCTCCCCTGCCCCCCAGCCCATCATGTACCACTTAACCCAGCGCGCTCCCTCCCTGTGCTGCTTTGCCTCCCGCAGCAGCGAGAGACCGGAGCCTTGTCTTGTCTAATTAGGGTCAGGCGAGCAGACACTAAAAACCCATTAAAACCCCCCAAAATCCCCGCAGCTTTGGCAGCCCAGAGGAGCTCAGGGCGTGCTCCATGATGTTTGAATTTTCACAGGGATGCACGTCAACTGGATGCGATCCCAACGCGCCGAATGCAGCTCGCCCCTAATTGCATTGTTTCCGCTGATCTCCGACGAAATTATTTATGTGTATAACAAGCCTGTTTGGCTTCGAGAGTCTTTAAACTTTATATGAGTTTTTCCATGTGCTTGTTTGCTAAAAAAGAGCCCCGGCCCTGGCAGGTTCGGGTTATTTTTACCCCCCAATTAACTGTGTTTTCTCTCGCTCCCCTCGCGTGTATTTTTACTCTCTCTCCCCTCTCCCCGGCGGTGCCAGCGGCGGGGACGGGGAAGGGTGGCTGGAGAGGGGCCAGCTTTGGCCTCACATCGTTTCTCCCCCGGTCTCTGAAAAACCAGATTCTGTTTGTCATTTGCTCCGCGTCGTGGCCGTGGGGACGGCTGATGGATTTCCAGCTCCGCTCATGGAGCGGGGGCACGAGGTTTTCATAAGCGCATTAATCTTGAAAGAAAAATCTGTCAGGGGCAAACAATACCCCCGTGAATGATGTTGTAAAGACACATACTAACTCTAAACATCCATTACCCGGGAATATTAACTTATAGAGGAGCTCCATTTCCTCTTGCTCCTTTTTAATGGGTACCTGATACCCAAAGTGCTTCCACATTGGAAAATTTGCCCAGAGATGGGAAATTGCCCGAGATAAGCCCCTCAACGGGAGCTTTTCCACCAGAGCTGGGGCTGAAGAGAAGGGAGACTGTCAAGGCAGGGGAGGTGAATGCTCCTCTGTGGGGTCTGCTCCCATTTTGGGGTCCTTCTGGCCCCCAACCCATTCCCTGGGTACCACAGATCTGCTCCTGAGGAGGGAACACACCCTTAGCCCGAGTGTCTCCTGCCTGGGAGTTGTTTTTCATGCTCCCATGTTCAGTGGGTTTAGGCACCCCCCCCCTGCCCCAACACACACACACACACACGCTCCTTTTTGGGGAGGGAGCAGCCTGTGTGGCAGGAATAAAACATCTGAGGTTGCTTTAAATGTCCCTTGGAGCCAGGCCAGCAGCACAGGCAAGGAAAAGCTGGTAGCTTGTTTTAATTTAATGGTGTTGAAGTGTTCTACTGCAATTAAGCATCTGAAAATTAAACAGAAACAGTCATTAAGCCTGGTGATACAAACCCACCAGACCAGAGAATATAAATTATTTCAAATGGTAAATGCCAGAGCCGTGTTTATGATAGGGATGTTTCCCCTTATTAGCCCTTATCTGTTGTTTTAAATAAGAGGAACTTAATCCCGAGGAAATTAATCACTGCAGATGTTGGATCTTGTTGCAGGTCACTCCTTTAGCCGGCAGCAGGAAGGTTTGGGAGAGGGAAAATGAATCCCTAGGAGAAGTGGTCGAGGTGATGTCCATCCCTTCGGAGGGTTTCCTGCTCCCAGGCTCTCCCAGTCCCTCCATCCCACGCCCAGTCATCCCAGGGAAACCCGTCTGCTCCCAGCCTGAGCTGCAGGCTGGGGGTTTTGAGCTGTCAGTGCTATTCCCTGGGGATGGTGCTCCCTGTTCCCTGCATCCTGGCTGCCAGCAGCTGGTCCCTGGGTGGGGGGGAATGTGGGGCCATCGGGCTCCTGTAGGACCAGCACCGGGTCACTCCCTTGGGGTCTTCCTCCACCCCCTGGGCCAGGCCAGGCCTTTGGAGGAAGGATTTGGGGGAGGAATTGGTGCTCTGATGGCAGCAAGGAGCGAAGCTGGGAAGGCAGAGGTGGAAGGGGGCACGAAGGGGCTGAAAATCCCCCATTTCATGTGGTGGAAAAGATGATTGAGAGGGGACGGACGGGGCAGGGTCGCCAAAGCCACCTGAGCTCCTGGCTGGGCATACCTGGGGGGGTTTATCCAGGCAGTGCTGGGAAATCAGGGCTCTGCCTCCGTCTGCAACCAGATAACACCGACAGACAACCTGGATCCATAAAACTTCCAGCGTGGGCCGTTCCTGCAGTTCTCTTTTACAAGCCTGGCCTCGCTCCGCTGTGAACACCGGCCAAGCTGGGATCAGGTGAGCACAGAAACGCTTGTTTAAATTCCTCATCTTTCAGCAAAAGCAAGACTTAAGCCCGGCTTTAAAGTTAAGCATGTGTTTTAAGTGCATTCCTGAGCGGGGGCTCTCTGAGATCTGTTGACGCGAGCAGGAGGCTCCTCCGCCGGCTTCAGTGGGATTTTCCCCGCCCGAAATGGAGTCCAGATCTCCTGAAATAAAAACCCCCCGTCTCCGTGGATGGGGGACCACATGGAGCCTCGTGAATGCTCGTTCCCGGAAAAAGGATCCAGCTTACTCATGTGCCTGCATGATGTGCATTAAATTCTCCCGGCATCTCCCACAATTCCAGCAAATAAATGGGAACCAGAATAGATCCTGTGCCCCGAGAGCGCTCGGCTCGCGGTGCCATTGAATGATTGGCAGGAGCATTGTTTGCGAGCAGCCTCCCCAAATTGAACTTCCATGTGCCCCTGGCCAGTACAAGATGTGAAATTTCGTTCCCATTTTATCCCAATTACTGGCCCGGGCCATCCACGAGGGCTCCCGGCATGGCAACGCTTCCCATAGCACACAGTAACTCAAATAAACTTCTTTTCCCTACAGGGGCAGCGCTGGGTGGAGAAGGGGGAATTCCAGCGGGGAGCTGCGTTTGCAGCCCCCCCCATCCCAGATGTTCCCATTCCAAGGCTTGCTGCTCTTCCAGGTAAGCAGCAGAAGCACCTACACTGTTTCGTGCCTTATTGAAAGTCCTTTGGAGCCGATCTCATGGATGTGGGTTCCACAGGGAGCCCCCAGATCCGTGCAGGCTCCCTGGGAGATGCCCGGCTTCCCACAGGATGGAATCTCCCACTCCATCTGCCCCCAGAGCTGCAGATCGGCACCATGAATGTATTTTCTCACAGGAGCAAAGTGTCGGGCCTGTTTTCTGGGAAATACTCAAAAAGAAACAAGCTGGAGGGTGTTTTTTTCCTCTTTCAAAGCAAACTAACTTTGGCGCTTCCCACCAAACCTGGGCCAGAAAGATCAAAAACCACTTTGGCTTTTCCCTGAAACGAAGCTTTTCCAGCCACTTGCTCTTGTCTGTGAAAAAAACAGTCTGAAAACCAAAATCTTTTGAATCTCAAAACTCATTTTGAGTTTTTACTCAACCCCACACACCTGCAAAAAAAAAAAAAAAAAAGACCCATTTTGTTCAAAGGACTTTTTTTTTGTCCTGGAGACAAAAACAACTTATAGGGACATGAATAACTATCTTTTGGGTTATTTTCATTGTCTCCTGCCCGCCCTGCAGATTCAGGGAGGCAGAGCAGCGAAGAGAAGGTATTTTTTTGTCCCCTCTCATCTTGAATTTTTAAGGGCCTCGTGTGAGGAGGAGCTGCCAGCACGTGCGGGCAGGAATGGGAAGCCAAGGGAGCATCACTGGAGCCGTGCCTGGAGAGGGGATTCGGGGCTGAAGGAGCCGGGGCAGAGCGGACAAGGCAGCTCTTCACAGCTTTCCCTGCTGTAAATCCCATTTTATATCCCCCGTGTCCCACACGGGGAGAAACAAGCGGAGTTTCGCGGCGATCACTCAGAGCCTTTACGGTGGTTACGACGTTCTCTTCTGCTCGCCTCGCCCCGGCCCTGCTGCCTCCACGCCTTTTCACGCTGGTGTGATTTTCTGCTGGGAAATGATCCCTGAAAAGAGTTTACCTGCCGCTAAATGGCTCCGAACCCCGCGAAACGCCGCGGAGCCGCTCCGTGAAAAGCTCCCGACTCGCTGGAACGACCCGCTGAGCACAGACCCGCTGAGAGCAGCCCCGAGCCCGTGCCCTCGCCGGGGGCTCTGGAGCGTGGCACCAGCCGTGAAGGGCTGCAGAGCAGACGTGATGCTCGGCACCGTCATTCTCAGGGCCGAATCCAGCACAGAACATCCAGCACAGAACGTTTAACCCCTTGTGTCCCTCAGCACCGTCAGCGCCCGGCCCCGACGTCGAGCAAACCTGACGGGGAAGGTCTGTGCTGTGTGTGAGATGTGTCCTGGCTGCCTGGGGGGGACAAACTGGTGTTGGCATCAGCTCCTGGCTCAGACGAGACCTCGGCAGCAGGTTGATGGAGCTGAACAGCAGCGCAGGGTGTTTCTCTGTGAGATAATGGGTTATTTATCCTGATGTACATCCCCTCCTTACCCCCCACAGCCCTTCTCCAGGACTCCCTCGGGATGAGAAGATCCCACAGAAACCCGTCAGAGGGCCATCCTCAGGAGCAGGGGGTGATGTGCTGGATGGGTCCGTGCCACAGAGCCCGGCTGACTTAAGCGTGAGCAAATGTGCCCAAATCTGACCCGAAATATTTTCCAGGAGCAGGAGGAGAGTCCCTGCTCTTCCCCGGGGCCACCTGCGTGCAGCCGCTCTCCGGACGCCCCGTGCCAAGCCCAACAAGCCTCCCGGTGCTATTCCAGCCTGCCTGATGTGTTTTTCCACCGGCGCGACCCAGCATCCCGTCCTCTGCCAAGCCTGCGGCCTTCCCGCTCGGCTGCGGCCAGGAGAAAACCCATTTCAATAAGAAAACAAAGGGAATAGGTTTAGCAGCCCTTCGGCCCCGCTGCTGCCGGCGAGCACGTGCGGCGTTTGTTTGCAAAGCTGGGCAGAGGGTTAATAAGCTGATCCCGCAAAGATTTACACCTAGGCCGGGGTTTCCATGTGGGCTTAACGTTAAGCGAGACCTTAATCTGAAGGAAAATATTGGGAGGGAGTTTTGTTTCTCTTTCAGAGCTCTGTAGGACCTGTGAAATGTCCGCCAAAGAGAGAGGTCGCTCTCTGCCAGGTTGGACTCGACGGTCTCGGGGGGTCTTTTCCCACCTAAGTGATTCCACGATTGTGTGACCCCGGTGGTGGCCAGGGAGGAGACAAGGACTCCACCCGAGGAGGCACCGGTTGTCCCTCACAGCACCACCAGAGTCACGAGGGCTGCGGGTTCTCAGCACCGCCGGAGCCGGGGCTGGATGAGCGTTTGCAGGAGAGAGGTGGCCGTTCCCACAGGGAATGCTGTGCAGGACACGTCTGCCGTGTCGGAAAGGCGGGAGGGAGAGGAAGGACCCCAAGGGCAGAGGCTGAGCCGTGTCTTTTTGCCACGTTGGGTGCGGGATCGCGGCTTCCACGGCGGTTTGACCCCGAGCCCTGGCAAATCCAGAGGCTGCTCCCGCCGGACGGTGCCTCGCACGCGGCTCGCAGATGTCGGTGAGCGGGATCAAGACTTTGCAAAGGAACAACTCTCATCTGTCCCCCTCCCTCGAGCCCCTCGGCAGCCGGGGCACGCAGCCCCTGTCTCCAGCCCTCTGCGTGCCCTTAGAGCTGACGTTGTTTCATATTCCTCCCAAAAGACTTCGTATTTTTAGGATTTCAGTACCTGGAAAGGGGGTGATCTGTGACCGGGCACCTCCAGAGCTGGAGGGAGGCAGGCGGGTCCGGGCTGAGCCGAACACCCTCCCACTCCTTGCGCGCTGCTCGGGGCACGAAAGGGAGATTTCAAACCCACGCAGAGCGACTTCCAAGTGATCTGAAATGGTTCCGAGGCAGAAAACCGGGACAAAAAGAAAGGCAGGATAGATCCACGCAATTTATTTCATTTTCAACGCCCTGAGTCGCCCTCAGATCTGCAATGTTTCACACAAGGATTTTTTAGGTTAATGATCCAGGATCCCACTCTCATTTTCACGTTATGAGTCTGTGATCAAAAAACCGTAGTGTTTAGGGGGGGGGGGAAACCCAAACCCCAAAAATCTGGGCGAGTTTGGTGTGTTTTTTTTCCCCGTGTGGATTTGAGGAGCCTTCTGGCAGGGGTGTATTTTACAGAGCAAAATTGCTTTTGACAAACAAAACTGAATTAGTATTAATTACCTCAACCTATGGCCTTTACCAGCCTGAAAGAGGTAATTAACCAAAACGTCTCAGAAGGAGCTTCGGAGAAGGATTTTATTTTGGTTTAGCTCTCAAACCCTCTTCCTCAGCAAACAGAAAGCCTTTTTTTGGGGCGCGGCAGCAGGGTCATCCAACTCCCCGCATTTAGCCCGTGCCAGAAGGCTGGGGAAAAAAATATTGTCAGAATTAATTTCGCGTTCCCTCCGACACACAAAGCACAGGCTCAGGCACTGAGATAATATTGCACTTGCTGGATGGTTTTTCAGCGTGTCTGATCCCCCAGCGACAGGATTTTCCAATTTGGATTGATCCTGTCAGAAAACAGGCTCCATAAACTCCTCCAAGAGCCACAGCATTCCTGAATCACTAATGAATTACAGTCAATAATATAATATCATAGTCTAGTGTGGTAGTATTAGTTAATAATACAACAGAATCATATAATAATATAACAATATAATATATCATGGCGTTACTCTATAACAGTATTATCTATTAAAACGTAATAGTATTATAATATCATACCATAAATAATGGAGAATAAATGCTGGTGAAACACACAGGAACTATAACCTTTAACTATACTAATCACCAGCTGCTGCAGCAGAGGAATATCCTCGATATTTCTATCCAATGTCTTTGATATTTCTATCAAACAGCCCTGATATTTCTCTTTTTTTTAAATTGAAAAAAAAAGCTTTTGGAGCTTCCCGTTCCACTGCGGATCCGGATTTTCATTCAGCAAAACGAAGGACGCAGAATCGCACCTCTGTCACACGAGGCATAAAAACGCGCACGAAAAATTGGTAAAATAAATGGGGTTTAAATGTATTTTCAGGCCGGACCGTGTTCACGGCGTTGATCGTGAGAGGAGCGGGGAAGGAGGAGGTGGAGAAGGTAGAAAGGAGTCGGAGCGAACGGACACGATCTCAGGGAAGGACGGTGGGGGCTCGGCCGGAGGGAGCAGGTTTGGGGGGCCCGGGCAGCCCCCGGCGCTGCCCCTGGAGCTCCGCAGGGCGCTGAGCACCCCGGGGAGCGTTTGCAGCGTGTTATTAATAGGGACCCCCCCCCCCCAGTCCGCCTCTCACCTGAGCCGGACGCCCCCCGCCCGCTCTGCTTCCCCTTTTCCTTTTTCTTTTCCTCTCTTTCCTTTCCTTTAAATTTCTTCCATTTTTTTTCTTTATTTTTGTCCTTGTTCTTTTTCCTTCTCTTATTTTTTAATTTGCTTAGTTATTTCATTTTTTCTTCTATCTTCCTTTTCTTTCTGCCTTTTCCCTCTTTATTTTCCTCAATTTTCTACCTTCCTTTTCTTTCTACCTTTTCCCTCTTTATTTTCCTCAGTCTTCTACCTCTTTTTCCTTCTTTTTCCCCCCCCTCCTTCGTTTTCTTTTTCTTCTCGTTTTCCTTCTTCTTCTGCTTTTCTTCCTTCGTTTTCTTTTCCTTATTTTTTTCCTTTTCTTTGTTTCCTCGCCATTTTCCTCTCCTACCTTTCCATCCCCGCTACGTCCAGGGACACATTCCCGCAGGGGCCGGATCTCGACCATCCCAGCCCCTCGTCCTGCCCGGCAGAGCCGCGGGGGGATGCGGGGAGCAAGTGGAGGGGCCGCCCCGGGGGGGAATCGCTTCCCGGGGGGATATTTTCTTTGGAAAAGCCTCCTCCAGCGCCTCATCTCCAGGGAGCAGGGGTGCGGGGCTGGCTGCGGCCACGGGGGTGCGCGGGGTCCCGCCGCCCCGCTCCAGCGCCCGGGCTCCTCCGAGCGCGGTTCCCGGGGGAAAAGGCTCCTCCGAGGGTGGGAAGGGACCCCCACACTCCCGGAAAAAACCGTCCCGTGGGATCACCGGGGCGGGGAGAACCGCACCTGCCTTCCCCGGCCGCCGTTCGATCGCCGGCTCCCCGCGGGCTGCGGCGGCCGCTCCGCCGGGCTGAGAACGGCGAACTCATCGCGCGGGTCCCCCCACGGGGGCTGCGGCCGGGTGAGTACCGGGGGGGGTGAGGCCATCACCGGACGCCCACCCCCCCGAGGCGCTCAGCTCCCGTTTAATCGATCCGCTCCCTTTTCCCGGCGCTTTTTTCCAGCGCTCGGGCGGCACCGCCTGCCGCGACCCCCGCGTGGGTTCAACCCCCCGTCTCGGGTGGGTGGGGAGCAGAGGAGGGGGCGCCAGAGCGGGTACCCCCTGGAGGCTTCCCCCCCTGCCCGTGGATGCCGTTTGCGTGGATGTCCTCGCTGCCGGGGGCGAGCCCGGGGGTGGTGGGCGCTGCCACCCCCCCTCGCCGACCCCCCTTTAAACCCCACCGCGGAGCGGCCTCTCCGCGCCGCTGCCCCCGCCGGGCACGCCCCTCGCCCCCCACCCTTCCAGTCGTTTGCGGGGAAACACTCACGGTCTTCCCACCGACCTCTCCGTGGGGAGGGGACAGGAATCCGCAGGAATGTCCCGAGCACTCGCCCCGTCCCCGAGGCTGCTCCCGGGCGTTATTTTTTTTTTTTTGAGGGGGGGAAAAAAAGGCGGATTTCACCGCCGGGTGGGCGGCAACGTGTCCACAAGGGAGCCCCCCCCGGGCAGGGCTCCGTGGGTGCCCCCGCCCCCCAAAGCACGGCCCTGCCCCGGCGGAGCCCCCCGCGCTGCCCCCGCCCGGGGGTCCCGTCGGGGCTGGAGGCGGGGCAGGTGCGTGTCCGCGTCCCGCATGGGAACAAGCGCGGGGAGGGACCCGCGGGGACCCTCACGCCTTAAGGGGGGGCGGTGTTGGGACCCCCGCGGCGGACCCCGCTCCGCCTTCCCGCGGCTCGGGGGTGGGTGTGCGGGGCGATGCGCGGGGGGGTCCCACGGGGGGTGGCGGGGCTCGGGCCCCGAGGGGGCGGGCAGAGGGTACCGGCCCCCCCCCCGTCCCTCCTCGCCGCGGCCATTTAGGAGCGGGCGGGAGCCAATGGGCGGCGGCGCCGCCGCCGTGACGGCCGGGATTGACGTGATTCCCACGTCAAATTGATCCCGAGGAGCGGCGGGGGCTCCCCGCGAGCGGGGAACCGGCCCGGCGCCGCCAGGACCCCCCGGCCGCCGGCTCCCCGCCGCCCCCCGGGCTCTCTATGCTGGGCCGGGCGCTGCCCCCTCCCCGGGCGGAGCGGCGCGACCCCCGCGCCGGGCGATGGGTGAGTGCGGGCGGCTCCGAGAGGGCTCCGGGACGGCTCCGCCGGGCTCTCGGCAGAGCCGGGGGAAGGCACCGGGCGGGGGGGAAGGCGGCGGGAGGTGGTCCGGCCCGGAGGGTCTCGGCCCGCAGCGCCGGGGCCGGCACGACGTGCCCGGCCGGGAGAGCTCCGGGTCCCCCGTTCTCCCCGCTCCTCCCTTCGCTTTCGCTCTGCTCTCTGCTTGCGGCTCCTTCTCCCGTTCTCGCTCTTTCGCCTTTTCTCCGTCTTTTTATTTTTGTTCCGCTCTCCTTTTTTCTGCCCTGTTTTCCCCCTCCTCGTTTCTGTTTTCTCTTTTTCTCTCACGTTTCCCCGTGTCTTTCCCCCACTTCTTTTTTACTGTCTCTCTGACCTTATTTTTTCTGTCTTTATTTCTCTTTTTCTCTCCGCTTTCCTCTTTTTTTTCTCCTGCCCCTTCTTCTTTCCCCTCTGCTTTTTTTCCTCCTTCTCTCTTTCCCTCTCGTTCTCATTTTCTCTTCCCTTCTTCCCTTCCCTTTCTCCCCCCTTCCCTTTTCCTTTCTCCCCCCTTCCCTTTTCCTTTCTTCCCCCTTCCCTTTCTTTCCTTCCCTTTTTTTCCCCCCTTTCCCTTTTCCTTTCTCTCCCCGTTTTCCGCTTTCCCCCTTCTCCTTCTCCTTCCCGCGGCAGCCCCGTCCCGCTCCCGCTCGCTGTCCGGGCATCCCGCGGGGACCACAGCGGCGCGCCCCCGTCCCATCCCACCCATGCCATGCCGTGCCGTGCCGTGCCGTGCCACGCCACCCCTGCCCTTCCCGCAGAGCACACGTACGGGGAGGTGAACCAGCTGGGCGGCGTGTTCGTGAACGGGCGGCCGCTGCCCAACGCCATCCGGCTGCGCATCGTGGAGCTGGCGCAGCTCGGGATCCGGCCCTGCGACATCAGCCGCCAGCTCCGCGTGTCCCACGGCTGCGTCAGCAAGATCCTGGCCCGGTACCACGAGACGGGCTCCATCCTGCCCGGGGCCATCGGCGGCAGCAAGCCGCGGGTCACCACCCCCGCCGTGGTCAAGCACATCCGCGACTACAAGCAGGGCGACCCGGGCATCTTCGCCTGGGAGATCCGCGACCGGCTGCTCGCCGACGGCGTGTGCGACAAGTACAACGTGCCCTCGGTCAGCTCCATCAGCCGCATCCTGCGCAACAAGATCGGCGGGCTCGCCCCGCCCGGCCCCCCGCCCGCGCTGCCCTGCGGCCACATCTACCAGTACCCGTACCCCGGCCCCGCCGCCCCGCCGCCCGCCAAGGCCGCCGGGCACCCGGCCGCGCCCCTCGGGGCACCCCCCGTCGGGCTGCCCCGCTCCTGGCCCTCGGCGCACTCCGTCACCAACATCCTGGGCATCCGCACCTTCGTGGAGCAGGCGGGTGGGTACCGCCGGCCCCGGGATCGCCCCTGCCCCGCCCGGCCCGCGGGCAACTTCGCTTCCCCCTTCCCGCCCCCGTTTCTTTTGGTCTTTATTATTATTATTATTATTATCATCATTATTTTCTCTGTTTTTTGGGGGGTTTTTTTGGTTGGTTGTTTTGGTTTTTTTATTTGCTTCGAGGTTTTTGTGTGTTTCGATTTTTTTCTTTTTATTTTTTTTGTCGGGTCTTGTTCGGTTCGTGCTTTTTGGCTTGTTTTGTGCTTTTTTTTGCTTGTTTCGGGTATTTTTTATTAGTGTCGTGCCTTTTCGCCTGTTCTGTGACTTTTTGTTGTTTCGTGCTCTTTTGCTTGTTTCGTTCTTTTTTTTTATTTGTTTCAATTTTTTTTGGTTCATTTCGGTTTCGGGTTTTTTGTTTGTTTGTTTCCTTCCTTTTATTTTTTTTTATTATTATTATTATTTGTTTTGCTTGTTCAGTATATTTTGCTTTCTTTCTTTATTTTTTTTTTTTTTTGATCCGAGGGCCACCCCCCGCTCCATCAGCCCGTCGGGGCGGCGGGGCCAGATGCGGCCTCGGCTCAGCCACATCTTGAACATTTTATGAAAAATGTGGAAAATATTTTCGTGGGGATGATAGATTGCCGACCGCAAATTCGGAGCCCTGAATTTCCCTTCGCAAAGGGGAATATATATATAAAAAATATATATATGGAATGGGGGTAAAAAGGGAGAGGGAAAAAACCAGAGGAGGGGGAAAGGAGAAGACAAGGCACCCCGGACCGGCCTGCGGGATATCCCCAGGAAATTGTCCCGGTTTTGGGGCTCCGGGAGCAGCGGCAGCGCCGAGCCCTGAGCCCCTCCGACTCCGGGGAGGGGACGCGGGACGTGGCAGGGGGGGTGCGGGTCCTTTTATCCTTCCAAAAGCCCGAGTAAATCAACCGCATGCGTTTTGCCCCGTGCAATCATTTATCCTTAAAATTCCGATGTCAGTTTTATAAATCTCCTTCGTCAGAAGAGAAATTGGGCCCCCTAAATTACCGGGGGCTTGGAATCGCCGGGGGGGGGGGGGGGGAGGGGGGGGGGGGGGTTGGGGGGGGACGCCACAGCCTCTCCTCGCCATGTGCTACCCAATTTCAGTCCGGGGGACTGTGTCCCGGGATGCTGAAGGACACTGGGAGGGAATGCGAATTCCTGTGCCCCCTCTCCATGGGTTTATGCAACCGGGCATCTGTAAAACCGTGATTTCCCCCTCTTTCAGCCCCAAACCCGCTCGGGCCGGGCCCGGCGGGTTCTGGGGCTGACGCTTTGCTCCCCAGGGGCTCTGGCTGGCACAGAGGGGGCTGCCTACCCCCCCAAAATGGAAGAGTGGCCCAGCGTGAACAGGACGGGCTTCCCCGCCCCGGGCCAGGCGGTCAACGGGCTCGACAAGGCGGCCATGGAGGGGGACATCAAATACCCGCAGGTGACTGCTGGGGGGGCAGCGGGGGACAGGGGGGGGGACAGGGAAGGGGGACAGCGAGGGGGGACAGGGAGAGGGGACAGGGAGAGGACGGGGTGGGCATTAGTGGGGCAAGAAGAGGGGCAGGGAAGAATGAGACAGGGGGACAGGGAGGGGGGACAGGGAGGGGGGACAGGGAGAGGACGGGGTGGGCATTAGTGGGGCAGGAAGAGGGGCAGGGAAGAATGAGACAGGGGGACAGGAAAGGGGCAGGGAAGGGGTAGATTTCCCACCGCTCCCATTCCCCCTCCGCCCGGCCCCCGTCTCCCCGAGGGGGACCCCGACCCCCAGAGCCGGGCGGGCTGTTCTGAGCCCCCCACCCACCCCCAACTCTGTGCCTGTCCCCAGCCCGGCCCGGGGCTCTCCTCGATGGGCACCTTCCTGCCGGCCTGCGCCTACCCCCCCTCCACCCAGCCCGGCGTCTACGGCGGCTCCCCCGGCGGCTACATCGCCCCGGGACCCCCCTGGCAGCCGCAGGGGACCCCCCTGGCCCACCACGGCCACGGCGTGACCGTCCACGGCGGCGACCTGCCCGCGGCCATGGCGTTCAAGCAGCCCGGCAGGGAAGGTGAGCGGGGGGGACGGCGCGGGGGGACCCCCGGGGGAGCTGCGGGGGGCTCGGAGAGCGGGAGAGGGGCGGGACGGGGGTGAGGGGCTGGGGAGGGTCCCTCCACCTGAGCCCCCCCCCCCCAGGTATTCCAATGGTCCCCTCCACATCCTGAGTCGCCACATCCCGGTTATAAACTGGAAATTGCTTTTCCTCCCCGTTCCTGGTCGCTGGGAACAGCCGGGGAAGCGGGAAGGGTCAGGGCGAACCCCGCGCTGTCCATCCATCCCCCCTGGAATGTCGGGGTGCGGCGGGACAGAGCAGGAGCCTTTTCCCGGCATCTCCCAGGTCGGGAGCCTTGGAATGACACAGAAAGGCAGAAGTCTTGACTGGGAATTCTTAATTCCTAGTAATTAGCTATTAATTATTAACTCACAGCAATTATTTAACGTTTTGTGAATAATTACTAATTATTATAAGTAACTATTATTTTATTTAATTTGTTCCCGGAACTAATAATTGAACGCTCCCCCAAGAATCCCAAGGGAACAATTTGAGGCTATTTAATGGGGCGGTTCTTTTGTCTCCTGTTAATTAATTCGTCTCATTTATGGAGCTCTATTTCCTCCATGGGCAGATTCATTTTTAATATCCCGATTTTTCCGCCCATCGATATTTTTGGCCTTTTCCGGCGGTATTAGACTTTCTATTACTTTAATTAATTTGTAATTAATTCCTCACTGATTAGTCCGTTTTCATCTAGTTTTTCTGGGGGGTTAATATTTTATTTGTTTGGTTTTTTGCCTTTTAGCATTTCTACCTCGTTCAATCTGTTGTGAGTAATCAAGGGGTGCGAACAGATAATTTAAATCGATTATTTAAAGGGGGGGAAAAAAGAGGGAGAAACAGAGAGCGAGAAAGCAACGGGAAGGAAGGAAAAGGAATAAAAGAAAATGAGAAAAAAAGGGAAAAAAAAAGGATATAACAAGACCAAAGGCAGAAATCCGACCTGTGCATACTTAGTGTATTTTTGAGGTATTTTAAGTGACTTGTAGCCCGAGATTTCTGATTTGCCGATTTTTAACCTGTTGTGCCCAAAGGCTCGGAGACTTTTCTAAACGTTTGTGAGGTTTTGTTTTGCAAGTTTTTTTTTCCTTGTGTTTTTTAAATTTATTTTCTCTTTCAAAGTTTTTTGGTTTTTTTTTTTTTTTTTTTTTTAATTTATTTATTTCGAACCGGTTTTCTGGTTCTGCGACTTATTTGGGATACCCCAAATATTTGGGATTATTTGGCAAAAAGCCTCCCCCGCGCTCTGCCCCGAGCAGGGGACGGGAGGAGAAAGGGTGGGATGGGCTGAGGGGGCTCCTGGCCCCCCGTACCTGCAGCGAGAGCAGGGAGCGGGGAAAGGATGGAAAGGAGGAATGAAAAGAGTGGCAGACAAACCCAGCCAGGCAATTTCCACCTTCTTATTCCAGACCTTTTCCAAATTTATAGATTTTCGCTGAGAACTCCCCCCGCTCATCGCAGTGCCCCCGGGATGAATATCCCCCTCTCCGAAGGCAGCGGGTGGGTGGTGCGGGGGGGATTCCCACGGCCTGGGCCGGGTTTGGGCGGAGCTGGGGCTGGGATGAGGCTCAGCAGGAGTGTCACTGCCACTGGAATGGTGTGACGGTCCCGTCCCCTTGCCCTCCCCGGCGCTGGCGGCACAGTCCTGTCCCAGGGCGCTCCAGCTTTAGGGAAGCGCGTGGGATGTGTTCTGTGCGTGGCTGGGAGTGGTGTGGGTCCCCTCCGCAGGTAAATCCCCGGCAATGCCATCACCACGGTCCCTGTCACTGGGGGGGGAAGCATTCCCCTTTTCCCTCTCTGTTTCCCCTGGATACCCCTTTCCAAAGGGGTGCCGTTCCCAGTGGCTAGATGAGGAGCCCCGTGGGGCAGAACTGCCCTTGGGGGGCTCTTGGAGGAGGTTCTACATGCTCCGAGTCCATCAATCCCCCGCCTTGTTGTCTGGTTTTTCCCTCTCCACCTTTTCTTGCAGTCGTGGACAGAAAACCCACCAGCCCCGTGGGGAAACCTCCGGACCCTCTAAACGCCATCCACGGACTCTCTATCCCAACCTCCTCGTCCTAGAGCCCTGGAGCAGCTGCCGACAGAGAGGGACTCTTGGAATAAGCACCTGCAAACTGTAACTGAAGCCTGAAGTGCCGTCGAACTGTACCCAGAGTGCCACTGCCACTGCGGGGACGAGGAGACAGCCTGGGCAGCGAGAGGCGACTTTGTCCCGCGGCAAATCCCGGTCAGGACATTCCCAGAGGGACACTTTACCTCCATTGGATCGGAAAGGGGTGACAGAAAAGACTCGGTCTTCCTTCTTTGTTTTGTATTTTTCACCCCTTGCTTTCAGTTGTTCTTTCTCGTTCCCCGTGTCCCCGAAGACTGTTGGATGCAGTGAGTGCCAGTCACTGCTGGGAGCATCCCCGGCTCTGTCCCAGCCCAAGGGAGCAATTCCCGGCTTTCCCACGCCGGAGCATCCGTGCTGGAGCCCTTTCTCCGTCCACCTTCCAGCGCCTCTGCCCCAGGATAGGAATGGACAGAAGTGCCACAATGTTTTATGATCTATTTTTCTAATAACAAACCTTTAATAAAAAGTGACAGCTGTGGGCACACGCTCCTGACCTCCCTCCCTCCCTCTCTCCCTCGGGGTCTGGATGAGCACCATCCCTTCTCCCGGGGTCTCCCAGCCCCAGGCAGCACCTGTGAGTGGTAGGACCCTGTGGGATCTCGGGTGGGATCTTGGAATCGCCCCGTGCCAGGCCCGGATTTGTGCCCCCACCCCAAGGTGAGTGCGTGGCAGCTCTGCACCCCACGTTTCATCCTGGGGTTCTCCTGCATCCGTGGCCTCACTGGGTGACTCCTGGAGGGGCTGCAGGGCAGCCCTGGCCACCTCCCACTCACTTTGCCCGGTCCCGGGGGGCTGGTGGGGGCCGTCCGCCCCGTCACCCCCTCCTGCCCAGCCGGCCGGGGCGGCTCAGGATGGGCTCCAGGGGCTCTTGCATTCCCTGGCTCCACCAGCCGCTGCCACTGGCGTCGGTCCCTTCATTGTCTGGAGAAGGGGAAGGTCCTCCAGCGGGGCAGGGAGGGAATATCCTGGCAGGAGAATACACGCCCGGCTTTCTGCGGAGAGGGCGGCTCTGTGGGAGGGATGGCGGGAGGCGGGGGGATGCCAAACACATCCCACCGCAGGAAATTAGTTTGTCTTCGTCCTCGGGGTGGCAAGAGGCGAGTTTTGCCTCTGCTGCTGCGAAGCCCCCGGCCAGAGCCGGGCCGTGCATCCCGCGGCAAACTCGGGAGGGGAAGGAGGGAATTTTAAGTAGGTGAGAGGATTGTCCCAGGGCGAGATCCGCTGCCAAACTGTCACTGGCTGGATTCTAAAGGATGTGAGGACGGAGGAGTCACCTGAGACAGATGCCTGGTTACTCCCCTGCCAGGTTAATCCATTTAAAGCTACATTCCAGCGCGTGGCACAGCAGCTTTGGAATGATGATGGTGGACAGCAACACCCTTAAAGCGCCGGTGTTTGCTGCGGGCTGGGTTCTCAGCACCCCGCTGTGACTCCAGGTGGGATGGGGAGCGCTCCTGCACCCTCTGGAGGTGGGACAGGGGGCTCTGACTGATCTGGGATGGGCAAGGCGGGAGTGCTGGAGTCGGGCAGAGACACAGTGCAGGGTCCAACCCTTCCCATCAGTGTCGGAGTCCAACCCTTTCCATCAGTGTCCTGCTGGGATCGCACACGAGTGCCTGAGTTATTCCCTGAGTTATTCCCTTCCAAGGCTGCCCGTGGACCTGCCAAAACCTGGGACAACAGCTGAGCATCCCCTACAGCCCCGAGGCAAAGGGCAAGGGCCGTGTCCCGAGCCCCGGGACCTCGGCCTGCAGCCCCATCCCTGCGCTGTCAGGTGGAATTTGCCACCAGAGGGAGACCCCCTTGTTCCCGAGCCAGGGAAGAGCCGCCTGCTGCAGCCGGCGGGGAAGCCTCACCTTCCCGGCGGGAACAGACGGACACACGGAGTGTATTCCCAGCTGCAACCTGCGCCACTGCAGGGGCTGAGGGGCCACAAGGGCAGCCGTGGCTTTTGCGCACTCGGGCTTCTGGTTCCTGCTCTTTCCTTGGCTGTTGGACCGGCGGCAGCCCCCGCTAAAAACGCGATTTTAATGATTTTGTCCGGAGAAGGGATTTTCTCATTAAAAAACGCAACCCCAAACACGTCTCCAGGCCCGGCAGAATTTCTGGGGCGGGCAGAGCGACCAAAAAGCCAAAGCTGGCGGCCTGTCCCCTGCAGATCCACTGTCACCTCTTGGGGCAGGTGCAGGACACCACGGATTGGTGTCCCCACCGAGGAGGGTTAAGGAAAAGCCTTGCTGGGTGGAAAACACTCTGAGTACCTGTATTCCCCCGGGAGCAGGTGGAGTCCTTCCTGGAGGCCTGCAGCCATGGGGAGAATCCTTGGAGGAATTCAGTGCCTGCCCCACGCACCTCAGGTAAGTCATTCCCTGCCAGGGAAAAATGCTGGGAGCGGAGACCCCGAATAAATCCCGAAATAAAATAAGCAGGGTGGCGTGAGGTGCTGCTCTGCCCCGCCATGAGCCGGGCTCACAGCAGATTCCTGCTGCACAGGTAGGCTGACACAGCCCAGAGAAAACCAGACTGGATGGGAGCAAAACTTTTGGGGATTGATGTAACAGAGTGAGAGGGTGGAAACAGTAAGCTCTGACACTTCTGCAGTCGTGGTTTTGTCGGAATCGATACCACCCCTTGGAATGTGTCAATTCTCAAAATCAGACTGGTGCAGAGACCTTTTGGGTTCTGTGTAACTAAATCCTCATCCTCGTGGAGGAACACACAGGAATCCCAGCCCGGCTCTCGAGAGAGGTGGCAAATCCAACCAAGTTATAAACCTGCCCACAACCGCTTAAGCTGTGTTAGAAAATGGGAATTTAATTCCCAGGTCGCTCAGGCACTTCATAACATTTCCTCTTAATAGGCAGTTTTTCAGTTCAGGTGGGGGGACCGGGCTGGACCAGCCCACCAGCAGGTTTATGGCAGTGCTGGTGGCCGTGGAGACCTTCCCATAACCCTTCCTGGCTGCTCACAGCCCATGGCCAGGGAAAATCCCAGCTCAGCTCCTCATCTCACAGCTTGGGATGCTCAATAATTGTCCCAAACCACGGGATCTCCACTGATTTCCTGAGGGGGTCCTGAGGTGGGCAGCCACCAGAAAAAAGGTTGATTCTTACACTCCTAACGATTTCCAGGGAAGAATCCAGATTATTTATGTTAGTTTGAGGGAACCCGGAGTTTTCACAGGAATTAGACAACTGTGGTACTGAAAGTCACCCCTTTGCCCAGTGTCTGCTGGCTGAGCTCTGCCCTTCCCTGTGGGACGGCTCTGGGATGGAATCCCCCAGCCCTACACGCAGAGGGCAGTGTCTGTGTTCCCCAGGGAGTCCCAAAAGTGATGGTGATAATCCCCTGAGCTGCAGTTCTGTCGGGGAAGCCCCCGCTGGCATCAGCACCTCGTACAGCTGCAATATTTATGTCGTTGCTCCGTGTCCCGAGGTGAGAGGCTGGAGAACAGGCTTTTACTCCCTGGAGGTGCTGAGAGAGGTTTGTGACCTGAGGGTTTAGAGGGAAAACACGGAGGGTGTGTGGTGTGTGCGGGGACCAGCAGTCACCTGGGCTGGAGCTGCTGCAGCAGCAGCAGGAGAGTGAAAGGAGCTCAGCCGTGCCCGGCTTCTGACAAAGGCTCCCCTCAGCAATTTGTAGAAAGCTGCTGATGATAAATCGAAGGAAAAAAATTTCCTGAACCCTAATTATAGTGTTACTCAGCCACCAAGAAGCTCTGTGGGTTTCGGTCTCCTTGCAGAAGCTTCCAAGTCGAGGGATTTTGGAGCAGGCTGGGGAAGGAAGATCAATGACTCGCGCGGGGATGACAAGTCTCTCCTTCCCTGACTTGGTACTACCGACAGGAATGTAACATTTCCCCCGGGAAAACACACCCCCTCCCCATCCCATCCCCCCTCCTGCAGCATAAATGTGAAAGCACTTTTAATCTCAGAGTTATATGAACCTGGCAGGGCCGAGCAGAGCTTTCGCCGCGGCTCTCCCGGAGATAGCACTGTTTTGGCACCGGGCTCCCAGAAAAGTGATGTCATGTGGAATTTATATGCCAGAGTTTTCCCTTTCTTCTTCGGATTTGTGGCGATGTCAGAGTTCTTCTCTGGAGCAGATCTGGTTTTAATATCTCGTATTTACGTTTTTCATTTCGGGGCTGGCTCGGAACCTCTCCTGGTCTCAACCTCGCGGGCGCTGACGCGACGAGCGAGGAAGAGGAGCTGGGAGGGATGGATGGGCGGCCTTGGCTTCCTCAAGCCTGGAGAAGCGGCCTTAAAATAGTCCCTGCTCATTTCTTAGGGGCTGTAATTGCCTCTGCTCCGGCCCGCCGCCGTCCCTGTGCCCCTTCCCACAGGGAAGACCTCCCTGTGCCAAAAAGGAGGCCTGGCCGGCAGATCCCGGCTGCGGTGGCCCTGCTGGAGCTGCCAAACCTCACGGATCACATAAAGTCCCGGGGATGTGCAAGACCCAAGGGCCAGCCCCGGCCCAGCAGGACCATGCGCAGGGTCCCAGAGTATCCACGTCCTGGGGGTGGAACCCACCGGGAGAGAGCCTTTGTCTGATCCCAGTGGAACACAGGAGGCTTGTGGAGCTGTGCGGGGTTTGGATCCGCAGCAGCAACCTCAGCTCCTCAGCCTGGTGGTCCCTGGGGATCGTCCAAGGGAGAAAGTGAGTGGGCTCACAACAACCAGTGGGAATAAAGCAGGGCGGGATCGGGCAGCTTTGGACGATCCTGGTCCCAGTCGTGTCGTGCCACGAACCCTTTTCTGCAGAAACACTCTGAAGCCAGCGGGGTGTCTGTCTTTTTTTCTTCCCTGGGTTGCCAAAGAGCCATATTTTAAAAAGTTGGGAATAGTTGTCAGCATCCAAGCACGGCCCCCGGAGCCGATGACGCAAATATGACAAGAAGGGAGGTCAGATTACAAATGAGGCCACTTCAAAACCTCGCCCGGCAAACGGGGAGGCTCGAAGCAAGAGATGAAACGTGTTGAGAGGAAAAAAAAACCCCAACAACCACCCAGCAAACTGCTTTGTGATCTGCTGGAAAGTGAGAATGAAACACCCTCTGGCAGGAGGTCGGTCGGTCTCCGTGCTTTTGGCAGGAGAGGGCGGCAGGAATCCCGCCTGTGAGCATCCCATGGACACCAGGGCAGTCAGCTGGGGGCCTCCAAAGCCACGTCCCTCGGAGCCAAAGCTACACCCAGAACCTGCAGCACAGAGTCTGTGTGGGCTTCTGGAGGCATTTGGGGTTTAGTGATGTGTATATGAGGGCTCCCCAGCTCGGGTCCTGAGCGGGATCCATCCTTTCGGGATGGCCCAGAGACCACCAGCAGGGCTGGAGATGAAGGTGAGAAACTCTCAGGAGCTACTGGTGTGCCTGTTAAAGGATGGTGGGAATTCCCTGAACTTTACCTGCTGTTTTCCTGCTGGGTTGTTCACAGGATCCTTCCTGGTTTTGCACCACCAGGAACTTTCCTGCCTCGCGAACATCCCCTTCTCTTCATGCCCCTGGACCACCTGACTCTGCTGAGGGCTGCCCACGGCCCCTCACCAGCCCGGGAATCACCTGCAGGATAAACACAACCAGGGGAAAAGCTCCCGGAGCCCAAACTGCCACATTTCATCCCACCCCGGGACTCAGTTTCATCTCGTCTCCGAAGCAATAACAAAACATCGACGTTATGAAAAGCTGTCAAAAAAATCCAATTGTTTTGCAAACACCACAGATACCTCTTCCATTTCAAGGAACAAGTGGGGTTGCTTTTGGTTTTGGAAGAACTGAGTAAGCATGACGATTTCCAAACTTGCTCAGATACAAAACACTATTGTTATAGGGTACAGGGAAACAGCTGTGGGTTATAAGTACCGTTAATGTGAAACTTTAACTTAAAAAAAAAAACAAAAAAAAACCAACCCCAGCCCTAAAAAAAGTTAAAGGAACAGAAAACATTTCATCCATACTAATGTGAGGTTTTAAACATATCGGCTTTTAAGTGAATTGGCCATAACCACAACAATATTTTGGGTCTGACCAGAGCATATATTGTATGCAGATGTTAATTTGGCATTTGCATGCATACACACAGAAAAAAACCCCCCTTCCTACGGGGTTCTTTTCCTGGAGTGCCTCCCGATCTGGAGTCACTTTAGCTTTACAAACTGATTATAAACACTAATTACCTGCAAACATGCTGTTTGCCTTAATACGGGGCCTGCAGACTGAGGCTGGGCTTTATAAAGAGGCAGAGTTTGGCCGGGGAGCTCCCCCCTCCCTCTCTCCAGACACAGGCACGTGTAAGAGCAGAATGTGCTGATTTGTCAAAAACCCCAAACCCCTCCGTTAACCCCCTGGCTGCCGCTCCCAGCACCCCGGGCCAGGTGAGTCTGTGGGATTTTGGGGGGCTCACGGGGCTCTCTGGGCTCTCTCTGGCTGCAGAGGTGCCCTTGGCTGGGAGTTTTGTCCCACACATCCCTCCCTGCTCCACGGGATGAGGGAATCCCGCACGGAGCATCCGCAGCTCCAGGATGCTGCACCAGCCATGGTGACATCTCCTTGGCCCAAAGCAAGGGGGATTTGCCCCAAATACTACCAGCCCCGTCTGTCCCATCCTCCCTGATCCACTCCCCCAGCTCTCCACTGCCCCACTTCCAACCTGCTCCAGGGGGTTGGACTAAACAACCCTTGAAGGTCCCTTCCCAACGCAAACCACTCCATGACCCCGTGATCCTGAGGATGCAAAGGCAGGGGATGGGGTAAACCCCTGACTGTTCTGTGCTCCAAAAGAACTCACATTTGCGGAGCAGGCTGCGGGATCTTCCACCCCGGGAAACGTGGGGTGAGTTAAACAGTGGTAGCTGGGTTTGGGGCAAAATGATGAAGAATTAAAAGAGGCGGCGTGGCCCTTTCAGGATTTATGTCCATTGTCCCTTTCCCAAAGGTGATTCCTCGTCCTTGGCTCCAGCTTTTTCCAGCTGGTGAGCCACCCTGTTTGCATCTCTGTTAGGTTAAGTCAGCTATTCCTACACTTAAAAAAAAATAAATAAATTGCCCAACAGCGTGAAAAACTCGGTTGGCTCAGGAGAACAAGTCGGGGAGCTCCATCCCCACATCGTGGGATGTTTGCTTGGACCTGTGGAGGCAGGAGCTGCCTTAGCTCCCCATTTAGCCTCCTCACCATCTATTTTTCCATGGAATTCCCAGGGGGCTCGGGGCTGTGGGGGCTTGCTGGGGCCTCCCTGCCATCACCTCGAGAGCGCGAGCGGCGCTTCGGGTTGTTCCAAATATCCGTCTTCCGAGGGTTTTTCCCGGCCGGTTCCTGCTCGGCTTTCATCCATCTGCGGGGAATAGCGCCGGGGGTAACGTGATCCACGGCAAATATCACCATTTAAACAGAACCAACCCACTGTGAATGAAGACTTCTGCGAAGAATGGGAAAATAGAGCTAAAGGGCTGCTAAGTAAACCCTTTTATGTGTGACATTATGCAGGCAATGGGTTTGGAGTGCAAGAGATATTTTTCATTATATCAGTGTTATTAATTCCGCCGGCTGGAACCGGATTGGTGCAGGGAACGGCCGTGTGCTTCCCAGGTTAATAAATCTGCATAGGTTTATTGTTCGGGATAAAACCTATTTTCCTCAGCAAATAACCACGATCATTTGGGGGGTTAGAGCCATTCCTCAGGAAATGCTTTGGAAGTAACATTTTTATTGGTATCATAGGAAATTCATACGCCAAATAACACAGGACCATAACTTTTATCTGACTTTAAAACAAAATCTGTTATCTTTTATGGCCAGTTTCATATAGTCCCACTATCAGTTTCCATAAAATTCAACAAGCATTCCTCATTCAGCCTGGAAAATCAATAACAGAGTTGGTCGAAAAGTGAAGATGTCTTTTTTTTTTTTTTTATTATTTTTTTTGCTAACATTTTTGAAATTTCTGAGTTGTTCCCATTTCAAAGCGTTTGCAAGCAGCTGGTCCCTGGCAGAGAAGCCTCAAATGCAGTTGATAATGTTCTCTCTTGATTTCCTGAGGGTGAGACGAATGTTTTTCGTGATATCACCAGCTTTGATGGTGACTCTGGTTTTGTGAAAGGTTTCTTTGCCGCATTAAAGCCTTGAAATAAACCAATTTTCAACAGGGGTGGATCTGTAAAACCCTCCTTAATTATCACATCAGTTCTTTAAGTTGATCCCCATGGATGAGATCCCATTGATCCCTCAGACCGTGGAAAGGGGCTGTCCCACCAAGGAGAGGGGTTTGTGGTGGGCTTCAGCCTTGGATCTCATCCTGAGTGGCTTTGTTGCTTCTTTGGGGTTTTTTTTTGAAAGCAATCATTCCTTTTTTTTTGTCAATGCCATGATTTGGAGCCAGGGGAGTGACACCACCAAACACCAACATTCAAAACTCACAGGTGAGTCGTTGCACTTCCCCCGCATCTTTTCCCTTAACCCCCCGTTCCCTGGGACAGAAACAGCCCAAATATCCCGTTTCCACGCAGCCCCGGCCACCCCAGGGACCTCGGGCTCGTTTGGAGCCATTTCTGCATCAGCCTTAGACAATCCTTCAGGAAACCACACCATAAATAAGCTGCAGCAGCCACGGGAGAGCTCGTTGAGCCCGTGAGCTCGTTAAGCCCGTGGAAGTTTCCGCCCTGGCCCTCCTTGGAGCCGGGATTTTCCCCGGCAGTCCGGGCCTTTGGAAGTCCTCGGGAGCCGGCGGGGGTCGGATACAATGGGGTGGTTAAGAGAAAAGCCTGGCACAATGCTGATTTTCCTCTGGCCCGCTGCAATTATGTCGCTGGGGCCGGAGTGAATGGAGATGTTCCCCTCGGGGGGTGGGACGGGGAGTTGAGCTCCGTGTTTGTTTGTTCAGGCAGCGTTTCAATAAGTGCTTTACAAAATAAAGGCTCGGGGAGGGGGGGAGACACCCACAAACCTCCCATGGTCAGTGGAAAGTCATGGCTGGCTTTGGATGGGAGGGCAGCTCCTCTCGAAGCATCCGAGACGCAGAGATGCTACAGGAGAGGCTTTCTCCAAAAAAAAAAGAGTGGAATACTCGGCAAGGATAAAAAACCCCAGCCAGCTCTTGATGGAAATCAGGTTTATTTGTAGGAAAGAAGAACACTTAACACAGTTCATCCTCAAAAGGTCACTATAACCCCACGATCATCCTGCAAATCCGACTCGTGGCTGCATCACATCGACTGTAAACGTTGTTTTAAATATTGCACAGAAAATACGGTGCCTCATATAAAGAGATGAGGGTGAGGGGGTTTGGGGTTTGGTTTTTTTTTTTTTTTTTGCAGCTGTAAAAAAAAACCCCTCCGTTTCTTCAGCCAGGAATGTGATTTACGGAGTGAAAAAGTTAAACCCGCGATCGATGTGAAATAGGTAATTGATAAATCATAAAACGGGTCGAGCAGGAGATGGAAAAATACTTAAGCTGGATGAATTCTGGTGAACTGAACCAGGCTATTAAACTGCCTCGGGTCCTGCTGAATAAAACCCACACAAGGACACGTGCAGGGGAGATGGGGCTGGAAAATCTGGCACCAGGGGGAATTAAAACACAAGCTCTGAGGTCTTCGGCCTTCCCTGGGGATGAGCTGTGCCCTGGGATCCTCTGTCTGCCGAGAAATGAGGGATCAGAACATCCCCACAGATCCCAGTTATTTTTCTGGATCTCCTTCCCCCCGGAGTGGTGGAGACGAAGGAATATTGGGCTGCTCAGGAGGAAGAATGTGATGCTGCTGATCACCTTTTGCACAGAAGCGACGGCCTTCACAGCTGATCAGTCCAGGAATTCCAGCTGGAATTCCAGCCTGGATTACAGGCCCAGCTGCCTGGGGAAGCCCTTCCCCCAGAAATGCTGGCAAAGGGCACACCTGAATTCCAGTTGGATTAACTGGTATCAGTTTATATTTTAATATATATATTAAACTGGTATAAGTTTATATTTTAATATATATATTAAACTGGTATCATCTTAGTTTGTGTTTTATTATATACATTAAAATGTTATATTCTCAGACTGTATTTTAATATATATATATATTAAAATGGTATATCTTAGACTATATTAACCTATATTAACTGGTATATTCTCAGACTGCATTTTAATATATCTATTAAACAGGTATAATATCAGACTGTATTTTAATATAGATATTAAAGTGGTATGTATCTTAGACTGTATTTTACTATCTATATTAAACTGGTGTATTTTAGACAATATTTTAGTATCTATATTAAACCAGTATAATGTTTCCCATAACTTTTGCTATAAATTGGTTTAATATATTATTTGTTTATATACATTATATAAATAATATATATTTATAATATATTTATATATAAATAATAAATATATTTATTATACTATATATTTTTTATATATAAATAAATATTATTTTTATATAAATATATATTATTTTTATATATATAACATATATATGTGTGTGAGTGTATATATATAATATGTATATATATTATTAACTAACCTGGTACAATTTTGACCTGTTTAGCTCCCACTGTGACAGGAAACACCCCAGGAAAACAGGGAAGTGCTTCATAAAGCTGAGTATCTTTATATATATTTATATATATAAAATCAGCTGAGTCCTGAGTATCTACTGGGGTGGACCGGGTGTGTTGGGGTGGGAAACGTGGTCCCCAGCACGTGGTGCCTGAGGTCCCACCGGGTTTCTGGGGAGCCCTGGAGTCAATCCAAGCTTTGCTGGCTGGTGGCGAGCAGAGAGAAGCCTCGGCACGGGGACACTCGGCACCTGCGAGGATCCAGGCATCGGGATAATTTGGGAAGAGGCCCCTTAAGCCGACAGCCAGCAGCTTCATGGGAAATGCCAGCGAGGGTGGTGCGGGGTTAAGTGACCCCTTTCATCCCGCTCCCAGGACAATGAGTGTGGGACAGGAGGGATAATCCCTGCCCGGGCACAGCAGCGCTTCCAGCGGGGGATCGGCTTCCAGAGCAAACTTTCCCAGCCAGGGGAGCTCAGGAACCGCGCTCCTGCCCGGGAGGGGACCTCGGGCGTCGCTTCCCACCGGGATGAGGTGGAGCAGCGGCACCCGCGGCTCCCGGTGATGGAGTCGCCTCCAGCCAGCACAAAACCAGTTTGCAGGGGTTTGCACGGAATCCCGGACTGGTTGGGGATGGAAAGGGCCTTACACCCTCCTGCCGTGGGCAGGGACACCCTCCACTAGATCAGGATGCTCCAACCGCGGCCTTGGACACTTCCAGGGATGGGGCGGCCGCAGCTTCTCTGGGAAACTTGTGCCAGGGCCTCACCAGCTGGAATTAGGAATTTTTCCCTAATATCCCATCCAGCCCTGCCCTCTGTCAGTGTGAGGCCATTGCCCCTTGTCCTCTCCCTCCAGGCCCTTTTCCAAAGCCCCTCTCCAGCTCTCTTGGAGCCCCTTTAAGCCCTGGAAGAGCCCAGAGATGCTGACACACATCCTCAGCACCCGGCTCTGGTGGCCACAAATCTCCTCGTTCTCCACCCTCCAAGAGGACAACTGTGCTGCCCCATCAACCAAAAGAGCTCCTCTGGCCCTTCCCCACGCTCATCCCAGGGGAAAAGCAGCAGGATCTCTCCTCACCACAGAGGCTGCACAAGAGCTGGGCCGATAATGGACTTTTTGGCTCCCCGACCAAACCAAACTGAAAAAAAACACCCCACCACATGTCGACTCTCAGCTTTTGGGGGAAGAATATAAAACCCAAAACATGTCATGTTGGGTCAACCTGAAACATCCCGAAGTGCTTTGTTTTGTTTTGCTGAGTTATTTAACTCTTTTGTTCTAACTTTTGTCTGCTAATTTAGGTCAAATTGGAAATAAACAAATGCTGTTTGGAAACAAAAGGCTTAAAGGTTTTGCTTGGGAAATGTCAAAGGCTTTAGCGAGTCTAAAGTGAAATGTTTTGACATTTCCCCCAAAAATAAAAGGAAGATCTGTGCTTTTTTTCTAGCTGAAATCAATGGCTGAATCTGACCCGAAAGTGTGAAGAGTTTCTCTTGTCTTCTGAAATTCCCTTTTTAAATGAAGTTATTTCCAGTGGCAAAAGAAAAAAAAAATATCTTATGCCCAAGCATAACTCTTTGGTCCATCAGAATGCCTGTGCTGGGTGTGTTGGGTGAGCTGGACACGTGGAATGGGGAATGGAGCACCCATGGATGCACCTTTTCCAACAGCCACTCGGGGACAAATAAAGCACATCTCTGTATAACCACAGGAGAGAGAATTCTTTTTGTTTTTTTTTTAGAGAAGGCCTGGCCTGATCCACCCTCTGCAAATCACTTCAACCCCCTTCTCCTTCCTCCGTGTGCCCTGGAATAGCCGAGGTCTCCCGAGCTCCGGGGGGATTTTGGGGGTGCTGCTGCTCGGATGCATTTCTGGAGGGGGTCCCCCCTCTCTGCCATCTCCCCCCCCTCGATGCCTGCACTCATCACAAGCCCTCCAGCTGCTCCATCCCGAGTGGAGTGTTGATGGAAGCGGGTTTGCAGCGTCCTGGGGGTTGGAGCATGCACGGAATAAATTATCAGCTGGTGAGAAACGTGTTTGGGCAACGGGGAGAGACAATAGGCGAGATAAAAAGGAGTAAAAGTCAGGCCTGCTTTGCCTTAATATCCAATCTAAGGCTTCTCTCTGTCAGTGTGGGGCCACTCCCCTTGTCCCACCACTCCAGGCCCTTGGAAACAGTTTCTCTCCGTGTTTCTTTTGGGCTCCCTTCAGGTACTGCGAGGCCACAGTTAGGTCACCCCAAAACCTCTTTTCCAGGCTGAACATTCCCAGTCCTCTCAGCCTTTCCCTCTAATAACTCTAATAATTCAGTCCACTCTGAACTCACAGCTGCTCCCGTCTCCCACCCCTTTTCCAGGGCTGGAACTAAGTGATGCTTAAGGTCCCCTCCAGCCCAAACCATCCTGGCATCACAATTTCTGCTGCTCTGATGGTTTATAAAGCTTCAGGTGAGGCTCATGTCCTCGTGCCAGCCAGGAATGGCTGCTTTAATTCCACAGTAATTAACAATAATAATTTAATTCAGCACTTAACACGACTTCGAGTCAACCCCCCATTGCTTTTGATCCGTGTGCATCTGCCTGGTTAGCAGAGGTTGGGGAAATACCTGCCCAAGGGTTTGATTTCAGCCTCGCTTTCCATGGCTTTTGGACACTGGAATGTCAAACTCAACCCTTGCTTTATTTTTTCTTGCTTGGGCAGGCAGTTCCTGTAGTGCCATAAACCAAAAAAAAAAAAAAAAAAGGCCACGTTGGTGACATATTTTTTGTCTTTTTTTAGTCTTTTTTTTTCCCCTCCACTTTTAGCTGTGCTTGACAAATGAACAGAAATATGGGGATGAAAGGGAAGGACGGGGGGAGGCAGAGATAGAAGAGAAAACAAGGATGGCTTTAAGTATAACAAATTGAACAAATATCATAAGGAAATAATCAAAACGAATGTCCCTTGTTCCAGATGCTGAAATGCTCTGTAAATCCCACTGGAAGGGAAAGGTATCCTGCCTTTGGTTGCCTATTTTTTTGATGCCGTGGCTTCCTCAGCTGGGCTTATCGCTGGCAGAGGTGGATTTTGGGGTGGAAAATCCCGCAGGCTCAGAAAGTTCCTGGTGATTTGAACTTTGGGATGTTAAACTCTGCTCTGCCAGGTACGGCCACAGCAGGTGAGCACAGGGCTGGGGGGGTGTTTTACCCCACAAAAGGGGCTGATTGAGCAGTTTTTCCTGGAAGACCCCCCTCTCCAAAGGAATGTCACCCATCCCTGGCCATCCCAGTCCCCCCAGCAAACCTGCTGCTGGAGAGCAAACCCCGAGTGCTAATTGGATTGTATCAAAACTGCATATTTCATAAACATTACATCATTTCCTTGCTGCTTTCAGCAGACTGATTCAACAAATGTTTTCTATTTTACTCCGGGACTCAAACACGAGATGGGCTCAGAACTTGGCAGTAATTTACTTGCAGCTTAAATTTATGACATATACGAACATTTATATTCATTTAAAATGAAAGGCAGAGCTGCACAAACATTTTTCATCCTTATTTTTTTTTTTTGCTCTGTGTGCTGGTTTTACCTTCTGTAGGAATTATTATATGTCTAGTTACACAGCCAAGGGAAAAAGAGGAGAAAAAAAAATCAGTTCTTAGACTTCAGGGGGAAATGTGTACAATTAATATCAGTTTACACATCTGTAATAGCATAAAATATATACACCCGAGGTTCTGTGTCGTGGCATAAATCATAAGAGGGCCATAAAGAGTTATTTAAGAACCTTGTAACAGATTTTATTAAATAACACTATCAAATATTAAAGCTTTGTGTGAATGAGTGCAGTGGAGGGGCCGTGTGAGCTCCCCTTGCCCAGCGTAGGGCTGTAAACAAATTTTCCCAGCAAAGGCTAAAAAGCTGGAGCAGATCCTTAGCTAGTTCCAATCAGGAGTGATCAGCTGGCTACTTCAGCTCATCCAAGCTCTGGAATCAGCCCTTTTTTTGTGCAAAATCCCCGTGGTCTGGGAGAGAGGTGACGGCGAAGGGGCTTTTTGCCCGAGCAGTGGTAAGAACTCTGGTGCTTTTAACCCCAAAGAAAACACCTGGAATTGTTCAAGGGCAGCTTGAACAGCCTGCTCTAGTGGGAGGTGGCCCTGCCCACCACAGGGGGTTGGAACTGGATGGGCTTTGAGGTCCCTTCCAACACAAACCATTTTGGGATGAACGCCCTCTGCTTGCACAGGTGCGCTGGGAATTCCCTTTTCCATCCAAGGGATTCTGCCTTCCCAGCCCCTCAAACACAGGGCAGACACCTGAGTGACTCTCCCCCCATCCTACCTCAGTTCCTAAGGCACCAGACCTTAAAATCAGGTATTATTTTCCCGGGAAAAGCGTTTGGAAGTGCCCTCAGAGATCCCCCCCCCATTTGCCAAAAGGTTTATTTCCCTCTTTCCTTCCTTTCAGGGCTTGGTGTGGAAGGCTTGAGAAAATTGGCTTTCTGAAGCAGAGGGGTAGGAAATACAGTGCCAATAAAGTTTTATATCCTTTCTCTAATATATATTTAAAAAAAAATATAGAATTTCTCCCATTACAGGGGATTTTTTTGCAAATGTGGAGTACCTGCAGTAGTGCAGGAAGGTTTTACTGGCACCCATTTGGGGTGGGGTAAGAAACCCCCTCCCCCCTCTCTCCTTGTAAAAGCTTTAATAAAATAAAATTATAGAGCGTTTAGGGGGGAAATTAATATCTAATTTTACTGAATACCAGAAGGCTGCCAAGCTGGCTCAGCCCTTCCATAAATAAAGGAGCAAACAGAGGAGTAAATGAATTTACCCAGGCCGGATTCCCAGACTTCCCACTGCCCCGGGGAGGCTGGAATGCCAGCCCCATCCCTACCATCCACCAGGAAAAACCATGGCCAGGGTGGAGATGGACCTGCCAGTGCTGGGAAAGGCCCTGCCCTCCTTCCCCTCACAGCCACTGGTGGGACAAATCCCTGTGCCAAATCCCGGGAGCTGCATCCCCCAGGGATGCATCGGTGGGAGGATGGGAAATAGGGAAATAGGGGCTGGAATTTCAGCCACGGGCAGGAAAAGGCAGCCAGCCGAGGGGACAGATCATGTGGGGTAAATCTACCCGGGACAGGAGGGTTCTGTTGCTGTTTTATGGGACATTTTTGAACAGGGAATCCAGGAATTGGGGAATCCAGGTGCGAGGAAGCTCAGTTGCTGAGCCGGGGTAGGGAAGAGCTCCAAGGTATCCTGGAGATCTCTTGGCTGAGAGGAGACATAAATCCTGTCAACAACCACATCTCAGGGATGGAGGAGATCCAGGGAGAGCAGTGCCAGCTCTCCAGGCAGGTGGAAGTCTGAAGGTAGAGAGGGAATCATGGAACCACGGAACCATGGAATGGTTTGGGATGGAAGGGGCCTTAAAGATCATCTCATCCCATCCTCTGCCACGGGCAGGGACACCTTCTGCTGGACCAGGTTGCTCCAGCCTGGCCTTGGACACTTGCAGGGATCCAGGGGCAGCCACAGCTTCTCTGGGCAACCTGTGCCAGGGCCTCCCCACCCTCACAGGGAACAATTCCTTCACAATATCTCACCCAAATTTCCCCTCTTTCCGTTTGAACCCATTCCCCCTTGTCCTGTCACAACACCTAATGAAATTATAAGTATCACTGATGGTGAATCCCTCATGAGAAGGTCCCACACAAGCCACAGTCACAAAAACTCCCCCAATTTTTGTGGCTTTTTGGGGTTGTGGAAGGTGTGTTCCCACCTGTGAGGCTCCAACAAGAAGATATCCTCACCACTCCATGTTTTTGAGACAGCAGAAGTTCGGAGAGTGGGAACAACCCCTCCCAAGCACTGCCCCAGAGTCCTCCACCCTTCCACCCCAAACCCCCCCAGCCGTGCAGAGGGAAAAGCCGGATCTGGCTGGGGATCCCTCCTGTTTCCAATAAAAACATGTTTTGGTTTGGTAAATATCAGCAATAGGGCCATTGGTTATATATAGACTGAAAACAACTTGCTTGTGTTATTATATCAAAGTCATTAGGCGTCACATTGGATATTCAGGCTGGATTAATTCCATATATTCCATGTATTCTGTAGGAACCGGGGGGGGGTAGCAAAAGGGGCCCGACTCAAACAAAATAAACCAGGCTGCCTTCGGAGATATTGGTTGCAGATAATCCAAGCTTTTTTTGATTAAAACCTAGAAGAATTTGAATAAGAATGCATTGTTTGGAATCCATTTCCACTGGTCTCCCAGAGAATTCCTCCTGCAGATAGATGTGGTTTGAGTTAACAGGCGAGGGGATTAAAAAAAGACCTCGGGTTTCGGGGCTAATTCTGGTAATTATGTATTTTTTGGTAGATGTAAATGGATTCGGTGTAATGGGGCCTGATTGGAAAATTACCTGTTGGAGATGGGAAAGTGAAAGAAGCTGTTGGGCCACGAGGCTGCGGAGCTGCCGGGATTCAGCGGGATCCGGGCTCGGAGTCTGTTTCAATAAAAACGTTGATTCGAAAATTGTGGTTTTTTAGCAGGCTGGTATTTGATCCATTAAAAACTGGATTGGTTTCATTCCCGACACTGAAATGGGTCGGCACGAAGCATGAAATGGGCATGTGTCGGGAATTACCCGGGATAAACGGGGGGGGGGAAAAGGGAACGGGAGAGGGGGAGCGGCGTCTGGAATCGTGGAAAGGGGGCTAAATAACACCAGGGTGACCCACGTCACGGCGGGCACAGCCACCACTGGTGTCACCGGGAGGAGGATCCGGGCCCCCGGAATGCAAAGATGGAAAATATCTGCTCCGTTGGCTCGGCCCATCCGAGGGATTGTTCCGGGCGGAACTGCTTTGTCTGGCGCGGACGCGCGTCGTCCCAGGGCGACAGGGATCCCACCGCTCCCCCTCCGAGGACTTTTCCACAATTCTAATTGATCTGATTGTTAGGAAATTGTTCATAAAATTAAGAATCTTTGGAAGCAAACGAGGGAAGCCGGGCAGAACAGCCCGGCCCGGAGAGCCGCGGCCATATGGAACGAGTTAGGCCGGGGAAGGCGGGCGAGCTCCGTAAATGAGTTCAAGAGACACTCAGATTTATTTCTGGAGAAGGAAAAGGGGGACTGGGAGCGTGGAGAGAAGCAGGGAGGTGGGTTTAGCAGGCATTTAGGACAGGAAGGCAGGCTTGGAGGGAGGACATTCACTCAGAGGATGTTTTTTCCGAGGACTTCTCGTTTTTATGGACTCTTGGCACGTGAGACAGCCTCGCAGAGAAGGGGAGAGAGGGTCCATTTTTGCTGGAGGGAGGTTTTATTTCAGGGAGAATTCAGCTGGAGAAATGGGTTATGCACTGGGGGCATCACTACTCTCTCAGCCTTAACCCACACTGTGCTGGGCACGTGCGGAATTCCCGGGAATTCCCAGTGAAGCAGAGCACTGGGCCTTTACACCGAGCACCGTGGCACCTCTGGTGGCCAGGAGAGCCTCTACCCAACGTGTAGGAGCCACTAGAAAAGTCCCTGCCCCTCCCACCCTCGCTGGCAGGGCGGGGAGAAAGGTGTCACCAGGGAAGAGTGGCTTCCTCTGCTCTCTGTCACCCAAGGGAGCCACTGCTGTCCCCTCAAAACATGGAAAACCTGCCCATTCACACCAAGAACGAGCCCAGAAAATAAATCTGTGTTGGCAAAGAAGGGCTCCAGGGCCGAGGTCAGGCAGGAGATGATTGCTGGAGCTCTGTCCCTTCACACGGGCCGGATTAATCCCACAACTAACGCAAGATCACCCTGGAAAACGCCGGGGAAAAGCCCAGGTCCGGCTCCCCAGCGCTCCAGCCACCGCTGGAGAAGCGAGGTCTGAAATTCCGAGTTATCCCTCAGCGTGCGGGCGCTGGGACAAGGCGGGTTTTCTGCAGAATCGGGTGTTTTAGGGAGTTTTCATGTTACGGAGCATCGCGAGTGTCCTGAGCGTGAGGAGGAGGAGGAGCTGCAGGACGTCCAGACGAGCACGGCCTGAGCTCCAGCCTCGCTCAGGTGCCGGCCGGGGGCCGGCGGTGGCTCTGCGGGGGCATCTAGTGGCCAAAGGCCGGATGGCAGTAGCCACCGAGCTCCCGGGCGCCCGGGGGGGCTTCATCCTTCAGTGCCAACCAGGAGCAGCTCCACCCTCTGCCCTTCCCAAGGGGGCTTTAAAATCCTTAAGGACCAACCAGATGTTTAGCTGGGAAATGTCCCCTCTTCCTCAGACGCACCTGCTGGAGCGGATCCAGGGGTGAATTCCTGCCTCCCTCCCGTGGGATCCTGCAGGGAGCTGCCCTGACTGCTGGATTGGGGGGTATTTGGGATCTCTGTGATGTGCCAGCCATCCTTTGGAGGGGGTGGAAAGGAGAAAGCCCCAGCCTGCAGCTCTGTTTTGCCCCACCCCAGTCCCCTGCCAAACTGCTGGAAGGGCAGCGTCCACCTCTGCTCCTAAAAAGAGCTTTTCCCATTTTCCAGCAGGATGAGCAGATTTACAGCACACGGGAGTCGGTTCATCCCGACCCCAGGAGAAGGTGCTGCCCGGAGGTGGATGCCTGGCGTGAGGAAGGGCTGCCTGGGAGCACGGGAGGAATGACTAAAATCAGAATCCTGCCGTGTCCTGAAAATCAGGGATGCACTGGAGCCACCCCTAAAGCTTAATTGAACTGCTGGGACCTGATGCAGCTCAGACCTTCAGCCTCATTCCCAAATGGGCAAAAATCGGCCCATTTCCCATTTAGATTTACACAATGAGGTTCAAATAACTGCGTGTTTTCCACCCTTTCGGGGGAATTTGCCTGAACCCAGCTCCCTCTGAAGGTTGCCTGCCACCTCCTTTGAAGGAAACCGAAAAAAAAAATAAAAAGATGATAAACCTTAATCTTTAAAGTACTTGGAATTATTTCCTCCCAAGCCTTTCTCTAAACAGATTAAAGTCCTATTTGAAATGGAAGTAGATGTTTGCTCTTGTAAATAAGCATTTTCTCTTGTATCTAACGGTAAACAGATTAAAGGATTACGCTAAAGACCTTTCAAAATTTTAGTATCAGGGTCCTGAAATCTTGGTGTTTGATACCCAGCCCTCCCCACAGCTGCTGGCGGGGCGGAAGGTGATTTTTCTCCCATCAAGTACATCCTAAATAAGGAGGTTTTAAAGTCTTCAGTTGGGAAGGACTTTGGTTTATCTGCCCTGCTGCCTCTCCACGAGAGAGCAGGGGAATATGCAGGGCACAAATGAGAATCAGACACGAGGGCCCGACGCGAAAAACTCGCAGCATGGGAAGAATTTACTGGATTCCTAATAATATATAGAACATACAATAAAGCAGCCCCACATATTTCATCCCCTGTCAAGAGAGTTTTGTCACTTGGTAATTTGTTTTAATATATTAGTTTCTAAATATAAGAGCAGTCAATCAGGGCCGTTATTAATGTGATGTGTACGTGTATAAATATTCTTTTAACTTGCAGGAGGGGGGATATTGATGTTGTGGCGTTTGAAAGGCCGAGGCATTTGAAGGGGGCAGGAGCCGCCCGCTCGCACCGAGCCCCATTTATAACTCCCCCCCCCCCGGCCAGGAATGAAAGGCCTTTGATGTAAAAAAGTGCTGCTTAAACGCTCTCCTGGATGGAGAGGCAGGAAAATGTCCCCACTGAGGGCGAGGGTTGCTCAGCTGCTGGAATGGGGGTGTTTGACAGGGGAGATTTGGGGTTCTGGAATGGTCAGGGGCCACATCGAAGAGGGATCTGGACATCACCCTACTATTTGAAGATTTGAGTTATTCCCGTTAGCTTTTGAGTACAGGGAGACTCCAAACAGCCTGATTTAGCTCTTGGATCATGGATTACACTGGCATGGGTTGCCCAGAGATGTCCCATCCCTCAGGGCTTGGAACAACCTGGTCCAGGGAAAGGTGTCCCTGCCTGTGGCAGGGGGGGTGGAATCAAACAAACTTTAAGGTCCCTTCCCAGCCAAATCATTCTGGGACTCTAGGATTCCTTTTGCCTTTATGGAAATAGCCAAAAAAATCTTACCAGGGCAGGGGATGGCAATAGAAGGCTTTCCATCCACACCGGAGCTGCTCCGAGGAAGAATTGCACAACCAGTAGGAAAATGGTTTGAAAGGAGCCACTTCAACTCCTAACTGTGATTTCAATGATGACAAATGAAACCTAAGGCATATCCCAAATTATTTTGGATAAAGCAGAGGTGAGAAGAAAAAAAAAAAAAAGAAAAAAAGATTGGAAAAAAGGGATGTTCATGTTTGGGTTGAATTAAATGCCTTTTTTCCACCCCTGATAACACAAGGTAATTTTTTTTCTTGGGGGTTGATGCCCACCTCTGCTTTGCCAGGATCTGCACTTAATTCCCCCCAAACCTTCAGAATTTCCCTGTGTTGGAGGATCTGTGCGTTTTCCTTCAGCTCCAGAGGCTTTTCCAGTTCCAGAAATCCACAACTCAGCTTTATCCCTGGAAATGCTTCTACCTGAGGGCCAAGTCAAACCACCTCAACCCTCTTCATACTTTATTAATTTTAGATGATTTAAAAAAAAAAAGTATATATTTCTCAGCTAATACATTAAAATACCATGTATATATAGCACTGTGTAAAATAATGTAATTAAATGTGCAATGGATCTGATTTGCCATTAAAATTCTCTCCTCTAGCAGCTTAAAATGATGTTGCTTCTTTTTAAACACGAAGCTTTTCCTGGGTGAAACTGTGACAGTCAAAAATACATAACAAAGCATTTTTAATGCTTTAAAATATATTAAAAAAAAACAGCAAGAGCTTTGCAGTGCACACTACCTGACCTGAAAATAATAAGCTTTTAAGTGTAGTTGGAAGCAGTCCCTAAAACCATGGGAGACATGATTTTTATTAGAATTTAGATAAAAAGATTTAATGTTTTTTAATCTACGGGACCACTGGAGGTTAAACTCGCCATCTGAAGTTGGTTTGTGTGGTTGTTTTTTTTTTTTTCTCATATGCCTTTTTTTTTTTTTTTCCTCTCTCTCTCTCTCTCTTTAAAACAGATCTGCTCATTTAAAAAAAAAAAATAAATAAATAAGCGAAGGTCATCAGAGCCCACTCAATAAAGTATTTGGTTCACCTTGGTTTGGCTCTGGGAGGAGGCCCGGGGAGGAACAGGAGCTGCTCTATGTTATAAACATCTTCAGGAGGTTTAAAGGTGGTTTTCCCCCCCCCCGGCCACGGGGCTGGACCGACCCTTTTCCAGGGATTTTTTTGGCAGTATTTTACGGGGCCCTGTCAGCCCACAACCCACCTTATTACAGCAGAGACCCCGCCGATGGTAACTGGAATTCCTTCATCCATAAATTCCGCTCGCCGTGGATGTTTCCACGTTCATTAGGAGAGGGAATGAGCAGCAGCCAGGCGGGACCCGCAGAGGCCTTTCCCGGCTTTCTGACGAGCTGAGGCTGAAGGGGGAAAATTCCTGATATTCCACCTCTCCAGCCGGAGAACCTTTGCTGTGCAATCAGGGAATAATTTATTGGCCACGGACTTGGGGGGCTTCAGAGCTGGCTGAGACCCCGGGGCAGGGAAAGGCAGCTGATTTACGCTGCCCGGGACCAATATTCCAGGGCTGGAGGCTCAGGTGTCAGAGCTGTGGGATTCAGGATAAAGTTCTGGCATCACGCAGATGCTCTTTGGGTCTTGGTCTCGGAGAAACCGACGGTGTTTTGTTTCTACCTGATTTAATTTCTGGTGGTTGGCTCCAATTTGAGGGTTTATTCAGCCAGGTTTTCCCCCATGGAGCATCTCGTGTTTATCAAACAAGGCCTGGTGAAGGATCCCCCCTGATCACCAGGCTGGAGGAGCTGCAGGAGCCAGGGCAGCTCCAGGGCCCACGTGTGTGTGCAGAGATGGACAACTGGCACATTGGCATGGAGAATGTGCTGTGGCTGCCCCATCCCTGGAAGTGTCCAAGGCCGGGTTGGATGGGGCTTGGAGCAACCTGGGATAGTGGAAGGTGTCCCTGTGGCAGGGGGTTGGAGCTGAATTGTCTCTAAGTTCCCTTCCAACCCAAACCATTCTGGGTTTCTGTGCCAGGGGGATATCTCTCAATCCCACATGGTTTGTGTCCCACTTACAGCCCACACAGTGTGGGAGCACTGCTGGACTAACTTCATCCCAATTTTCCATCCACAGTGGCTGCACACATCTGGTCACCTTGACTTCTTCCAAAAACAGAGAGGGAGAATCACACGAATGACCAGTTTTCATCGGGCTTTGCAAAACAGAAACACCGGAGAGGGGATTTAAAAACCACAAGCGACAAAATTCCTGGGTTTCAACCCAATCCCTCACCCCAAAGAGTCTCAGATACGTTTGGATGAGTTTCAGAAAAGCATCCCAGCTGTTGGACATGGACCCTGCTTCACAAGGGCTCTGAGGTTTGCCCACTGCAGCTCTTTGCTGCCCTGAGTGTGACAGAGCAATCCCAAATCCAGGAATGCTAAAGGAAACAGGCAGAACACCCCCCAGGGATCCGGGAAAGGAACAGGCCCTGGGTTCCAAACCCAGCTGGCAGATGTGCAGTGGGGGGACGTGCCAGGGCAGCCCACGCTCCGAGGAGCCCAAACCGAGCGTGGCAGGTCAGACAAGAGCCGATTAAATCCCACCCGGCCCCGAGGCTGAAATGAATCCACACCCGGGAGGGGCTGGAAGCCACCCGGAGAGGTGGAATGAGGCAAAATCCGGGTGCTTAACCCCAGAAGAATCGAGCCACTCGTTGTTAGTGAGCTGGCTTTAAAAAGATTCCAGCTGGGTGCAGGGAGAACACGCTTCCCTGGCCATGATCTGCGTCGGGAAGATGCTGCTCTGTGAGGAGCCCCGGGAGGCTGCGGGAAAAGGAGCTGTGGTATCCATGGTGATGATGCTGGAAAACCTCAGCTCCTCTACAGCTGGTTCTGAGCTGAGGAATTTCAGCCGAATGACATTCTCCTGGAAGCACAAATAGAGGAGCTACCTGGAGCTTCCAGATATTCCCAGAAAGCAGGAGCAGCAGATCCTCCCCGGGGATTTTGGCACCTGTGACCCTTCCCATGGCTGGGTGTGCAATCTCTGCCTTTTCCATGGATTTATCTCTGGACAGCACCTCCTTTCCACTCCTCAGCCTCTGCAGCCTTGTCTGAGGCACACTTTGAGCTTTCAGCAAACATAACTGCCCTGTAATTAAATATGAGATGCACTGGCACGGGGATGAGCTATTTCTGTGTGCTATTTAACCTATTTCTGTGTGCTATTTAACCTCCTGCACTCTGCAGGCCCAATTCCCAGCTCGGGAAAGGAGCGAAATGAGAATCTACACAGCGAGGTCTTTGTTTCCTTTTATTCCTCTCCTTAAATAACATTGAAAAAAAGCAATAAAAGAGCATCCTAGAGCAGCTTTAATTGCGTTTTTATAAGCTAATCCTGGAGAGGGACCTTTTATAAGGGCGTGGAGTGATAGGACAAGGGGGAATGGCTTCAAACTGGGGAAAGGCAGGGTTAGATGGGATGTTGGGAAGGAATTGTTCCCTGGGAGGGTGGGGAGGCCCTGGCACAGGTTGCCCAGAGAAGCTGTGGCTGCCCCTGGATCCCTGGGGGTGTTCCTGTGCCTGTAACTGGGTCTGTGGCAGATCCTGTTGTGAATTGTTTGTGGTGGTGACACACCTGCGTCTGTGTCCTTCTGGAAAACAAACTGAAACGGATTTTAATTGATTTTTATTGGCTTGTTCCTCGGGATAAAGCACAAATTTTAAACAGTGTGTAGATGTACTAAGACATCCCCTCTCCCAGTGGAGGCAGAGATGTCAGGTGAGAGGTGCTGTACTTTTAAATGTCACATTTTTCTGTTGAATCCACTGGTAATTAAAGGGTTTTTTTTTTCTGAATTCCATTCAGTGGGAAAGAGGCAGGACAAACAAACAATTCCAATAAACTCTTGGACTTGCCTACAACAGGTTATTACTTCTCATTCCAGGTTGCTCCTTGCTTTTGACACTCCTTTAAATGTTGGTAATCAAGTGGCCATTGGGGCTGGTGACAGCCTGGAATCTTCAGGGATCATTTACATAGGGGAAAAAAGAAATAGGGGAAAGAAATTCAACCCCGAAATCCCCAAACCAACCCCAAACCATGTCTGAAAGGGTTGGATCCCACAAAACTTTTACTAGACACGTTCCCCCAAGTCCAAAGGGGTTCAGAGCGGGGAGTCAGGACCGGAGCATTAAATGTACAAAGTCTTTGATTCTCTTCTTTCCTGCTTTTCCTGTTTTTTCAAATGGAAATTAAGGAAAAAAAAAATAGGCAAAGGGGAACCCCATGAACTGAAAAATCCAAGCAAAACATGTGGTGCGTAATGAAATGCAAAACCCCATAAAAAAAGAAACTACGAAGCTGCTTCTGCTTCAGCTGCTTGGGAAAAAAATAAAAAACCCAACAAAACCCAAAGATAAATTCCAAATGCGATGAAAATATTTTGCTTATTTTAATTTTCCAAGGAAACTGAATTATTTTCCATCTGAATCCTGCAGAGAGGGAGATTCCTTCCTTTTCATTTAATTTTGCTCCTTATGGTGCATTTTGAAAGGAAGAAATACCTGAGCTCCAGGTCATGGTTGACTGGGGTAAATTACTATCTCAGTATTGAATTATCTCAATATTATCATTAATAACAACAACAACAATAAATAGTATATTCTTAATATATATTATTGTATATTAATAATATATAATTATATTTATTATATCTACTATTAATAGTATTTTACATAATATTTTGTGTTACTTATTTTTGTTATTTATTCCTAATATTATTATTTTTATATTTAATATTATATTTTTTATTTTTAACAATAATTTTATATTTTAATAATAATTTATGTTTTAATAAAATGTTTAATTAAAATTATATTATTTATAATTTAATTAAAATTATATTATATATTATATAGTATATAGTATATATTATATAGTATATAGTATATAGTATATAGTATATAGTATATAGTATAT
>NW_020897919.1:624291-673590 GCF_003984885.1 Neopelma chrysocephalum
TATATAGTATATAGTATATAGTATATAGTATATAGTATATAGTATATGAAATACAAACCATTAAATATTATTTTTGTAAAGTCTGATTGTATTCTATATAAAATATATAAATATATAGATATATAAATATTACTATAAATAAATAAATAACTATATAAAATATATAAATATACAAAAATACTAAATATGCACATATGTAGAGTAATAGATATATAAAAATAAATATATTATATTTAAAATATTTAATGTTATGTAATTATATAATTATTTTATATATAAAATATTTAATATTATATAATACCATATATTATATATAATATTATTAATATAATATTATAATGATGCAATTATTTTATGTTTGTGGTTTTAATCTATTTTTTTGTTTTTAATAATCTATTTTTTGTCCAGAAGGGAAATTTCAGTGGTCGAGGTTATACTGGGGAAAAGCCTAGAAAATTTAATCTGGCCTGAAAAACCCATGAATCTGTTTCAAATGTGATCCCCATTCGAGTGAAATCAATCTATTGACAGCACAGTTCCCAAAATGCCCTGATTTTTGGGAATCCCTCATCCTGAGCTCCCAAACTCACCTGCCCCAACCCCAGGCCAAAAGTGTTCCCATATATCTGCTCCCACCAAAGGCTCCTCGGAGCTTTCTCATTGTATTTCAAACAGAAAAACGTTCTCCCTCCATCTGGAAATACTAAAAAAGGGCTTTCTTACAGTATTTTTCTGCTCCACGTATGGACAAGGTCCTGCCCCTCGTTACTGGAGCTCAGATCCAGATGGGCTCCCGGGAGGGGATTCCCTTTGGAAGCCACACGGGCGTCTTTGGAGGTGTCTGGGCTTTCCAGGAGTTATCATTTGTGGGAGGTCTCTGTTGGGAAGGTTTTAAATAGTTGGGAACTTCCTTCTTTCCAAGGTGTGTTCCTGGAGCACGAGGATTCCCCACATGACACACTCGGGGAATTATTTTAACCCATTTTTAAGCCCATGTTTTAACTCATTTTTTAAAACCCGTTTTTTTTTTTAAACCCAGTTTTTAAAAAAGCAAATAATTCCTCTTCTTTTAATGCTCAAAAAAAACAGGGATTTTTTTTTTCCACCACTTCTTCAGGAACACAGCACTGCATTAAATAAATCCCAGTTACGATACCAGGGTAACCTAAAACCAGAAGCAGCAATTGGGGACAATCTGGCTGAAGTTTGTCAGGATGATTTTGATGGAGTGTTTTCCATTAGTGGCTGCCATTTCCCTAAAAAATGAAACTTGCTGGAACGGCCTGCCTTTGAAAAGTCTGTTATAAAACCCCAATAAAAGAGGACGTATCGGAGCAGGGCGCCTTTGAAACGTCCAAATCCACATCAAGTCAACATCCCAAATAAAAATTCCCCCTTTGTCTGAACAATGCTCCTGCTGATCCAAGGAAATTTTTTATAACGGGGGGAGGAGGGGGGAACCAACAATAAAAAATCTGCTGGTTTTTTGATTGAAAGTGAAAAAAAAAAAAAAGAAAAAAAAAGAACAAACCCGTGAAAGGCAAGAATTCCCTCTGGAGAGGAAATGGGAGTTCCGGCTGCTCCCGAGGGCAGGGGTGCTGTTTGAAGGGAGCTGGAGCTGGAAGGACCTTTTTTCCATGTGCACTGCACGTGGATGGCTCTGCAGCTGATCACAACCCATTTAAGGCTCCATTTAAGCAAAATGGGTGAAAAAGGAGACTTTCAAACCCGCACAATCATCCTTAAAAATCCAGCACTGCCCGCTTTTCCCCCGGACTGAGGAGTCTAAAAATGTGACAGCTCTCAAATACAGCGTGGTTGGTGTGTCTTGGAGAACTGCTGGAGTGACAGGGGATGATTTTAATTCCCTGGGTCAAAAATGAAATGGTCTCCTCTGTGCTGGCTGAGCTCCTGCAACGTGCAGGACCTGAAGGACCCAACCAAGTGCCCTTTTTAAAAATTATTTTGAGGCCATCACTGCAGCTTTCCAAGGCAGTTTGCAGGGATTCAGGAGGGGAAGCGTCTGGCAGAGAGGCTGGTCCGCAGAAGGATCAGAGGACGGAGCTGAGGTGGGAGATAATTTGCTGTTGCTTAAAACCAGAGGCAAACAAACAGTGAAACACCCACAAAAATGGGTGATGGCGTTGGCATCCATCACTGGATGTGGTCTGAGATGCAGGGCCGTGTTCAGCTTGGAGCCCACGGCTCGGGAAGGGTGGAGACCCCTCCCCACACAGAAGAACCAGGAGAGAACAGCCCCAGCCCATAAATCCCTGTCCTGCTCCACGGAAGAAATGAACCCACATTCCTGCAGAGTAGGCTGAGGGTGGCTGTGGCAACAAACCTTCAGAGATGGGAGTGATGGAGGCAGACATCCCTGGAAGTCTCCAAGGCCAGGCTGGACGGGGTTTGGAGCAGCTCAATCCCAACCCGTGCCTCACCACCCGTCCTAGTTCAGCCCTTGGCTGGTGTGAGAGGAATTAATCCCTGGGGATTGGGGATTTTCCAGCTGTGATACTTATGGCCACTTGTTGCTTATTCTTTACATCAGCTATGGAGGTAATTTTCCTCATTCACTGTTTTCCTTGGAATTTGGGTTTGTCCTTGCCTTTTGACACCCTTCAGCTTTCGGATCAGGTGGCTGGAGAAGCATCTCAAGAGCCTGCCCGGGTTGGCAGGAGAATATCCTGGGAGAAGCTCTGCGGTGGGGCTGCATGAGGAGACCTCTCCACACCCCTTCCACAGCCCTATTTGTCAGGGATGGCTCTCCCCGTGCGGGCAGCCAACCCCCTGGAATGTTTGGATAACTTGCACACCGAAAAAGCCACATTTTCCCCCGCCTTGGCAGCCCCTCACGGGCCTGAAACACAAACAGCTGGATCCCATTTCTCCGGCCCCAGAAGATGAGAGCGGCGAGGTAGAAAAGATTGATTGACATTAAAGTTTAGATTAAATGAGTCATTTAAATCGATAAGGAATCGGCCTGAGTTGAATTAAGTCACTTAAAGCTGATTTAAGTGCGCCCCAGGAATATTCGGCTTGCCCTGATTTAAGGGCTCGGAGCGGTGAGCATCGTCTGGATGAGAAATTAGATTCATCAAAGCGTGGCTGGGACCTTCCAGCCACAAGAGTCTGGGCTTTGCAAAGCCACGAGCGGAGCCCCGGGCACAGACAGACGCATTTGTAACCACCCACCCCAACCCAGGCGATTCCAATGATCCTCAGGGCCAGGAGGGGCCATTACAGCATTCCAGTTGGACCTTCTGTCTAGTGCAGCTGGGAGGGTTCATGTGCACCAGGATATTAGAAAAATATCCTATTTATTGCTCAGCTTTCCCACTCTTCACCCTCCTGCCTGCCCTTCAACTCCCGCTCAAGCTGCAGCACCAAACCACCCAAACGCCACTTGCTGCAGATGGAGAGAGAGGACTTTGCACTCCAACCCTGCAAATCCTCAGAAAAGCTGCCTCTTTTATCCGACGGATCACCAAAGCACCAGGATTCTCCCCAGGCCGCCAGCAAATGGGGTATGGGGAGAAGGTGCAACCCACGGAGCACAGCACTGGGACTGTGATGTTTGGGTGACCTTCAGAGGGGAGTCACCAGGATACCTTTGGACCACACGTGTGTCCCAGTGAGCTGCCACTCCAAAGGGAAGTGACCCAGGGATGAAACATCAGGAGGGGAGCGAGGGGTTTCGTTTTAATCCTTTGCAAGGGGGGTAATTTTTCAAGGGATTTGGTTCTTTTGGGGTTACCTGTGGTTTGTGTTCTGGCAAAGGTTGCCCAGAGAAGCTGTGGCTGCCCCATCCCTGGAGGTGCCCGAGGCCAGGTTGGACGGGGCTTGGAGCAACCCGGGATAGTGGAAGGTGTCCTGGCCTGTGGCAGAGGAGTTTGGAACAAGGTAATCCAAAAGGTCCCTTCCAACCCAGACCACTCTGGGATTTTATGATTCAGACGCTCAGATTTGCTGCTGAAACCCCAAACTGCTGGAAAAATCAGCAGCAACATTTCTCCCTGCCCTGTATCCAGATCTCACCACGTGCCTCAGGCTCCGGGAATCCATTTCCACGTCCCGCTCGTTCCCAAACCCCTTCTCCCTGTTTCCAGGCGCCGTCTGTGTGCGGATGAGCCCCGGGGCCGCTCGGCTGAGACCTTTCATCGCACCGGCACAGCTGAAAGTACTTGGGCTCCCCTCTGCTCATCCCCGGGCCGGACCTGCAGCTCGGGGGGGAACACGGGGCTGGGCTTTGCCGAAAGGAAACGCTCCCTGTCAGTCACCCTGCGGCTCCATCCCGGGATGCTGCTGCCGCTGCTTCCCGGGATAACCACCCGGCTGCTTGGGTGGGAGCATTGGATGCCTGACATGGTGATTCCAGCCCTGGGAATGTCATCTCCCCGGGGCTCCAGCCCACAGGACCTTGCTCTCTCCAGATATCATGAGGTGTATTCTGGTGTATTCTGGTGTATTCCAGTGTATTTACTGATTTTTCTCTATTTTGACTCATTTTTCAGCTACCAAATAAACTGTCTCTTTAGTGCCAAGTTTTTCTGAAACTGTCACCAGCTCCAGCCTCACTCCAGAAGTGGGAATCCCATCTGTCATCCGTGTGATGCTCAGCATCCCACAAACCACCCTCCTGTCTGGCCAACCTGCAATTCGAGGGTGGGCACAGAGGGAATTAACTCTCTCCTGACCAGAGATCTGAACCCCCAGAGCAGCAAACCTCTCTCTTTGCCTCTATTTACCTTCACACCACCAGGGATACCCAAAACCTCATAAAATGCTGCTCAGCACAGTGAGCAGGTCCTCCTTGGTGGGAAGCATCACTCCCACAGCATGTGTCACCCAGCCAGCCCCCATTCCCTGATTAACTAGGGGAGGTTAATTAAGCCATCTCTTCTTTCCCCTCGTCGCTGTGTCCGTCTCGTGGAAAAGGAAGGGGGGGGGGGGAAAAATCTGTTAACTTTCTAGACCACACAAGTGAAAACGGTGCTGGCAAATAACTCTGCTTGCCCTCTGACTTCATCTTAACAGCCCTCCAAGGAAACAAGGTCAGGAGTTCACCGATGGCAGGAAAGACCTACTGGTGACTTGGGTTATCCCAAACATTTACTGTACCGCTCCCGATTTATAAAAAAAAAACCCTACAGCAGGTTGAGCTCCTCTCTCTCTCTCGGAGCTGGATGGGTTTTCCATCTGGTGTGTGTGTGTGTATTTTTAGTGGCTGGGACTTGTCCTCTCCCCGCTGCAAACATGTGTCCCGGGGCCGCCCCGCGCTCCCGCGCTCCCGCTGATTGTTTTAGCGGCTGTTCGGGAACATCCAGAAACTTCCAAGCAAAAAAAAAAAAAAAATCGATCCCCGGTCAATCAAGAGGCATCTAATAAGTTGTAGGTAAATACATGATTTCATCACCTCCACCACGAGGAGAGGGGAGTGATCTCACCCCGACGTGTTGATGCCTCCCGGTAATAAATGGCTCAGGCCGGGCCCGTCGCGCCCGGGCAATAAATGATCTCACAAGACGTGCTGCTGGAATAAACGGAGACAATGGGAATGTGCAGGAAGGAAAACACTGCCCGTGGCGAGCTCTGCTACCCCCAAAAACACGCCTGAGCCGCCACGGCCATAAATTAGCCGTAATAAATCTCATTGGTTGTTGCTTTAATGACATATATCTCCTGCCAAAAAAAAAAAGGGGGGGGGGTTCTTGAAAGGACCGTGCGAGTCGATTAAATGCTCTCTGTCCTTGGGAATGTGGAAGCCTTTATTTGTTTTTTCTCTAAAAGGCTTTTAAATATCCTCGCGTTATACGTCGAACAGATGTCCGGGGTAAATTCTCCTGACCCATTTAAACTTTTTTCTTTTTTTTTCTTATTTTTTTTTTTTTAAAAAAAGGCTGGAATTGAAGTCCAGTTTCTGGTTGGGTTTGCTGGCCAGCACCTGACAAAACTCTGGGAGCGCAGCGCTGAGGTTTTAATGGCTCTGTGGTGTGACTTTTAATGGCAACGCTGAGGAAACTAAGATAAATTAAAAGCTAATTGGGGACGTTAACAGCTTTACCAGGCTCCACATATGGAGCCCAGGAGAACACTCTGAGAGCCCCTTCCAGGCAGCTCCTGTTGCAGGGGCTGCCGTGGAGCACCTCCAGACCTTGTTCCACCCTTTGTGACGGATAAAAATCCACATTTCGGTGGAAATAAATGCAGACGTTTATTTCTCTCTCTTTTTAACAGCAGAGCAGCCCATCCCACGTCTGCTCAGGAGGATGGATGTGCCACTTGTGGGTGCTGCTGTCATTTTACCCCAAATTACCCCAAACCTCCCCCCCAAAAACATCCAACCTGCCCCATCAAGGAGAGAAGTTGCAAAGGCCACGGGAAGACACTTCCTGCCCCAGAGGTGCCACTGAGGTTGGAAATATATGGAAATAGAGTTCCAACAAATAGAGGAAAGTGGTTAAAAATATTAGTTGAGCCCTGCTTAGTGTTTCACACCATAAAATCCCTCTCCCTGGAGCACCAGTGGATAAAACCACCCGTGTTATGCCCAGGGATAGAAACATCCCTCTTTGCTTTATGGGCTCTGCCAGCCAGTCATGGATCCGTTCTGGAATTATCTGGGTAAAATTTCTGTACCATTTTACAGCTTATCTGTTGGGAAAAACATCCCCACCTGCTCACCCATAACCTCAGATCAATCCTCTCATCCTCACAGAGCTCAATCCTTGGCACAGGTGTATTTTTACAGGGCTACAAGAGCAGCACAGATCTTTAGGGTTGCAATCCCCCTTTAATACTGCAAAGAAAAAGCAGAGCCAGGGGGACAGGAAATGCAAATAAAGGTCGGGGGAACAAAAAATAAAAATCAGGGAAACCCGAGGAAGAAGCACCTCGTCTGGCAAATGGGAAAAAAGGAGGGAAAATAAAATAAAAAGGGAAGACAAACACGATATATCACACGGGAGAGCGAGCTACCTTCTTTACTGTGGTGCTGGATGGTGAGAAATGACTGGATGATAAAAAAAAAAAAGAGCTTTAGAAGGGGCTGTACTTTATTATTGCACTGCCCCAAGAGAGCCACAGCCTTTCATGGGTCACCTCAGCCTGAACCCAAACCAAACACAGCGACAGTAAATTACCCCAACAGGTACCAAATGTCTTCATCCAGCTCCAGACCCACTGGGTGAGCAGCAGCATCCAAAGGCCCTTCTCCTTTCCCTGAATGCTTCTCTCTAGTCATTAAACCAACTTTCCAAAGGAGGGAGGCCCAAATCACAGGAATTTTAACATTCCTACAGTGTTTTAGGGGTCTCAGCAGAAGACACTGAGTGAGGGTTCCCCCCAAAACTACCCCAGCTTGTCACCACCGCTCATGATCTGCAAAAAATAACTGGACCAGGATCACCTTTCAAAGCCTCCCCCAATTAGTCAATTAATTAATGGGTTAATTAATTCTGTTTATTATCCAGACAGAACGGTTTGCTTCGGGGACCACGTCAAATAAATCCTGAAATATCAGGTTATTGGAAGGCAAAAGAGGGCAGCAAAGGATAAACATGAACATCCCCCTCACTGCCAAGGCACAAGAGCAGGAAAGTCTGGAGGCTTTTAGGCCAGAAAAGGGAGTTTAGGGCAGAAATTTGGGATAATCCCGGCCAGTGGGTTTGTTGCTTGGTCTTTCCCATCCATCCTGGGCTGCATCCCCAGCGAGGGTGTGCTCACAAACATTCAGGCTTTGCTCCCTTTACCTACCTACAGTTTTTTTCTCCCTCTCCATTCCAAGCTGCACTTTCCCAGCAAAATCCATTACAATAAAATTCCAGCGTGCAAGATCAACACGGGAACGACACGAAACTATGTGAAATGTTCATCTACCAACATGGGAATGACACAAAACTATGTGAAATGCCCATCCACCCCACGGAGCCGGGCGGGCGAGGAGAGGCTCAGCAAAAACACAGAGAACACCACAACACTCCTGCAAACAGCTCCCAGGAGGAGCAGGGCAGGATAAGAAAGGCCAGGAAAATAAAACGAGGCATTCCTCGCCCGGATTTCAACACTGGGGGCTGAGCTGGGCTGAGTTCCCCCTTCCACCCTCGTTCCTGTGCTGAGCAGGGAACTGGGTCGATTAATCTCGGACGGGGAAGCCAAATGAAAACGTTAAATGTGCTGTTCTGGGGGCCGATCCAAACTGGTTCAAACCAAGGCTGTGTTTCTCATCCAAATGCCCAGGATTTTAACTGAAAATATCAAAACACACAAATATCTGGCAGGGGAAAATAATGTCATGCGAGCAGCTCAGCTCCTGGGTGCGGGTTGAGCGCGGGCTGAATGGACACTTCACCACGGAGCTGTCACACTCCAGCACCTGATGGGGAGTCCTGTAGCTCCAGGACTTTTTCTTGGAGAATTTAAGTGAAAAAATTATTGAACCTCTCCCTTAGCCTTCACCTGGGTTCTTTCCCTACATCTTAACTCCGGCCATTACACTGACACACAGGGCAAATAACACAGAGCTGACCTAGAGATGGGGTTTGCTGCTCCAAAAAGAGCTGCTGAGGGAAGGGAAAGTTCTTTCTCCATCACATCTTATCTCCTGCAGCTCCAGGGGCAGCAACTGGCCTCCCCTCCAACCCTTCTGAAAGCCACCGGTGTTTGCCAAACCCCCAAAGACCCCGAAGAGAGGAAAGCCTGGAGTGGAGGTTCGGACACTTCCCTCTCCTCCGGCCACGGTGGCTCCAGATTAATTCTCGGCAAAAAAGGGAGGCCACAGGCGCAGCCCCTGCCCCGAGAGATGCCCCAGGAGCCCCTGGGGGAAGAGTTGGGAGTGAGTTTGTTGCCTGCTGCTCCCGCATCACGGCACTGAGACACCCTTCCGTTCTCCATCCAGATCCGGGATAACAGCAGCATCCCGCTTTTCCCCGGGGGATGCCAGGGCGGGAGACACTCGTGGGCGCTGCTGTTCGCCCCATCACCGGACCCTGTCCCTGCTCCAGCCCTGGCAGCGGCCGGAGCAGCCTCCCTGCTTGTGGAAGCTCCCGAAAATCCTCACCCGAGGCTTTGCTTCCCTCCGAGCAGCTCCGGGGACGGCCCCGCTCCGCATGGCAGCAGCTCCTCCTGCCGAGGGCTGCGCGGGAGCACAGTGGGAGCGCAGGGAAGGCATCCAGGGAAGGCATCCAGGCGGGCTCTGCTCCTCCGGGGAGCTCTTGCCCCAGCCGGGGCACAGGGACTCATTCCTGTCTTTAAACCAGGAGTTAGTCAGGAACGGCTCCGAGTGACGCCGCAAAATTCAAGCCGTGAACTGCTTGGATTTATTTTTTATTCACAGACCCCAAACCCCATCCTGTTCCACCCCTGCCATGTGCAGGGACACCTTCCACTGGACCAGGTCGCCCCGAGTCCTGTTTTTTAATGGATCTAGAAAGTGTAAGGACAAAATAATACCAGTGGCTTAAAAAGGAAACAGGTTTGAGATGCTCGAAGTGTCAGCGAGGTTGCCACAAAACTTTGGCTTAGAAAACAAAACCTTCTTGGGTTTAATTTTGCTTTCCCTCCATTTTGTTGTGGCTGAAAAGGGGAACATTCAAAGGACAAGAGAGGGAGAGGAGGCAACACAAGTAAAACCCCACGTAGCCTGTGAAAAGAGATTGGGTCTGTTCTTCAAAACCCCAGTTTTGTGGCTAAAAGAGGGTTTTTGGGCTGTGCTGAGGTCAAGAGACACCGTCCCAGGCAGCTGGTCACAGGCAAACCCCCTTAACTGGAAACACAGCCGGGAGCCAATAATGGGGAACAGAACCAAAACTACCCAGCGACAAAATATTTCGCAGCAGATAAAAAACCCCCGAGGAGCGGCTCAAAGGAACATCTCATCTTAAACTTATTTCGGGCCGAGCCTTTCATGTCCCGGTTGTTTTCCCGGGTCGTTCCCGCCGGCAGATGGGAGGATGGCTCCGCTCCGGCCGGCACGTCCCAATCCCGCCCCGGGACTTCATTGGACTTGAGTGGTGCATTAATTTGCTGGCTGGATTCAGCCCTTTCCCTTGTAAACCCGTCTCCTCCCGCCTCCGGTACCTGCCGAATATCCGGGGGGAAATGGAGCCTTTGATCCTTAACTTGTCGGAGCGGGGGCCACGTGATTTTTCCAGATTCAAGCCAGATCCTTCGCTCGCTGGAGCTCCTGTTCCTGCTCAGGGGTTCAGAGTGTTGGAGCAGGAACGCACGGACCGGGAGGAGGGGAAGGGCTGCACGTTTGCATGGCTAGAATTAAATATTAATTAATTGCAATTAAATTAGATATAAGGAAGAACTTTTTTACAGCGAGGTTGCCCAGAGCAGCCCCATCCCTGGAAGTGTTCAAGGCCAGGGTGGGTTGGGCTTGGAGCAACCTGGGATAGTGGAAGGTGTCCCTGCCCATGGCTTTAAGATGAGCTTTAATATGCCTTCCAACCCATATAATTCCTTGGATCCATGATCCTAAGCTATAGGCTTTTCCCAGCTTCTCTGTTATTATTGTTGTGAAATAATGCAGAATTCCAGTTGTGGCCACAGTGCCCCAGAAGGACCTGGCATCACCACTGCTGCCCATCACAGGACAGCAGCAGGGTCCTCTCCATGCTCCCAGCATTTCCCATATTTATGAATTTTCCACAAATCTCCAAGGGCTGAATTTTGGCCGGTGGGAACCAGCCCGCTCCCAGTGGGAATCACTGACTTCCACTGGCATGGTAGAGGTGCTACCAAGTGATTGTTGTTAAATCACCACGGTCAGGACCAAACTCCAGCTGCTGAGGGCTGAACAAAACTGTCTGGCTTTTCCACAGAACCCCGCAAGCCCCGGAAAAATCAATTTTTCTGGGCTTTGTGTAATTTTCCACCGGGCAGAAGAGAGAGCCTTCATTCCATCTGGCCCTTCGTTCCATCTGGCCCTTAGAGGAAGGTTAAGGACTCAACAAGAAAGAATTCAGCTGACCTGAAAACAGGGAACAACAAGTTTCAAGCAGCGAGGCAGAACTCGGATTTCTGGAGGGGTTTTTTTAGCAGAAACGCTCTAAAAACGCTCCAAAAAACCCCCAACGCTCGAACTGAGGAGCCATCCGTGCTCCTCCCCCCTGGTTAGCAGCCTCTCATCCCAAAATCCATCCCAAAATCCATCCCAAAATCCACCTTTTTCCCTTCCTTTATGGAGTTAAGGAGCACTTTGCTCATCCAGAGCATTTCTGGAGCCTCTGATCACTTCAGCTTCCCACTGGATTTTGCGTGTGAGCAGAAATAGGGAGAAGGAAGGAAGCCAAGGGCTCGGTGGGGACTCAGCACAGGCAGCACCGAGCCTGCTGTGACTTTGGGGGTGCAGGGGGACAGATTTACACCCCCCAGGACCCGAAGCACTGCGCTGAACCCCTGCAAGGGCCAGCAAGAGCCAGGAGGAACGGTAAATCAGGGAAAGCTCGGCCCAGTCACCCGCTGGAGTCTGGCACCTGAGAATTCCGAAGCCAGAAAAAAAACCCCCAGAGTGCCAGGAGCTGGAGGCTGCTCTGTCAGCTCGCATAAATCAGTTTATCCTGACTTACCCCAGTCAAAACCCAGCTGCTGAGTTGTTGGGCTTTTTTTTTTCCCTCCCCTCGCCCCCCCGCTTCTCCTTATTTTTCCAGCAGAGCGTGCTCGGCCCCGGCCAAGCCGCCTGGAATGAAAAACAAAGCCCGGCGTGCCACGACGGAGACTTCCAGGCATCGCTGCGAGGCAAGGAGTGAACGCCGGGAATAACCCCCCGCGGCGGGAGCCTCCCCTTTGGATCCCTGTCGGAGGGTGGCAGCGCAGCCCCGTAGTTCGAACACAGGACAGGGAAAAAAAACCGACAGCATCTTCCCCGAATATCTTTGGGATGGATGCTCCGCTGATTCCCAGGCTCCTGAACCACCCCCCAGCCCTGTTTCCAGCCTAAATCTTAAACCCCAAAAATCCCATTCCCCCGAATCAATGCCAAGTTTGCAATGGGACAGCAAGGAGAAAAGGATAAACCACTCTCTGAGCATAATTTGATTTTTATTCCCTGTATTAAATACACCTTCATGTTAAAACTTAGGAAAAGGCTGTTTAATGTTTGGTTTTCCAATGGATACTCTTTTCCTGCTGGCAGCCTTCCCTCAGCTGTGTGACACCCACCCTTTGTCACACGTAATTCTTGCACCTCTGGTAATTCCCAGTGAGCAAAAACACAAATGGTTGTGAGCCTCAGTTATTTGGGAAAAGGGGATATTTACACATAAATAAATGCATAGTTATGGGAAGGATACCTTGTTTTGCCTGGAAAACAGGGGGAAAAACCTTTTAATTTAATTTAATTTAAGCTCTTAATGCTCTTCAGGGAAATATTTATTGAGATCCAACAATTCCAGAGGGAAATCAAACAGACATGACCTAGGGGAGCGGCTGGGGGGGGATTTAGGGATGCTGCAGGTTGTGCTGGATGCCTGGAAGGGGGGAAACCCCATCAACCCCCAGTTTGGAGTTTCATTCCAGCCTTTTGAGCTCTGCCCAAAATAAACCCCATCAGCCCCCACTTTCCTGCCCCCAGCACAGTGAAAACCTGGAAGAGCTTCACGTCCCTGGGGGAAACCTGTTGGAGCAGCCGAGTAAACACGGGGAGGGGAGGAACTGCTTTCCCTCCAAAAGCAAAGGAAGAGTTTGGCTCAGGGCAATGTGGGCTATAAATGGGCAACTGTTGTGCATTAGCTGCAGCATTCTTCCTTTTACCACCCAATTTTCCCTCTATTCCGTGGCAGCACTGGAGGTTCTATTGCACATCGGGGGCATCCGAACTGGAAATCATTAAAACGGGGAGTTCGGGTATAGTGGACCTTCTGTGAGTGGAAGCAAAGGCTGCCACAGCTTCCTGAGCCGATGATTTAATGATGTGTTCTGCATTTTCTTAATTTTCCACATTTTAAAGGCCTCTGTTCTCCATTTGGGGGGGAGAGGAGGAGGAGGAGGGAGCGCTCCAGAGGCACGGCAGGCGCGGGAATGGTGAACCCAGGATGCCCAGAGAAGGGGAGGCACTTGGCAGCTGGGGCATCTCTCCCCTCAGAAATGCCCACCTTCTGTGAGTGGCAAAGCCTGATCCTTTAAAAAAAAAAACCCCAGGGCTCCAAGGGGGGTGCCCCTGGGGTGGGAATGGGGATATCACCTTCGTCAGAGAAATCCCAATCCCAGGATTAACTGTGTGCCAGGGATGTAACAGTGACCCACAGCCAGATGGGCACCCCAGAGCCAGGATTTTGGGGCTCCCCAGCCCCAGCAAGACCAGACACCTCAGTGGGGCTTCTCCACACACGGGGTGACTCGAGGTTCCCAAGCAGAGCTCACTTGGGAACACACTTGGGAATTCACCCTCTGCTTTTCCCCGTCCCTCCCAGCCCCGTGTGTGGATCCAGGGCTAAAAACCATGCCCAGATTTTATTTCAGTGTCAGCCCCAAGCGCCAGGGCTTGGCTCGGGGGTTTTTTTGGCTTTTTTTCCCCTGCTTTTTTTTTTTTTTTTTAAACAAATAGTTGAAAAATATGGAGAGGAAAAAAAAAAAACCCTGCTCTCGTTTAAATACCATATATCACCCAGGAATGAGCTGTGCAGAGTGCGTGTCTGTTCTGTATAACTTAAATTTATACCCGTGGCCGAGTGAAATCATCACTTAAAATAAAGTCAAATGTCCATTTTTCAGATTTAATTAAGACATCATTTTGATGGAGGCTGAGTTAACATAAACAAGCCAAGCAAGGCAACATGAAGAATGAACTGCACGGAAAAGCTGGAGCTCGTTTGTCCCCCCTCGAGCTGCCTGGCTGGAGCTGAACAGGGCCCGTGTCTTACAGGGAGCTACAAGTGTTTTCTGCTGTGGTCGAGCGTCAGGAAGGTAAATAGAAAGGGTTATTTTGGAAAAGAGCTGCTGGAATGGGCTCCCTGGGCTTTATCTCTCCTGAATTCAGAATTAAAGCAGCCTCAGTGAAGGCTGTGCGGGCAGGGGAGGTCCAGGGGGTACAGCCACTGGTGGGATCCCCTTGGCAAGGCAGAATCCCGGGATCGTGGGATTATTGAGCTTGGAAAAGGCCTCCCAGCCCGTGGAGTCCAACCTGTGACTGATCCCCACCCTTGTCCCCCAGCCCAGAGCACTGAGTGCCACGTCCACCCCCGGGGGATGGTGATTCCACCACCTCCCTGGGCAGCCCATTCCAGGGCCTGAGCACCCTTTCCAGGGAGAAATTCCTCCTGAAGTCCGACCTGACCCTCCCCTGGCACAGCCTGAGGCTGGTTCCTCTCACCCTGTCGCTTGTTCCCTGGGAGCAGAGAAACCTTTCATTTCTGGCCTTGAATGTATGGAAAGCACACAAAGGGAAGCCACGCCAAGCTTTTCCTTTCTCTCAGCTGAGGATCTGAAAATCCAGTGGGAGCCAGGCTCGGGAAACCACATTCCCACCAGTGGCTTCATCAGCCTGTGGGGCAATTAGCAAACGTTGCAGTGGCACAAGTAATCCTAAAATCCCCAACAAAATCACCTCAAACACGAAAGCAAAGTTGCCCCGAGATCTGCTGGAAAAAGGGTTCACCATTCCAAGAATCCCTTTGTCCTCCTTTATTTCCTTCGCCAAACCCTCAAAGGATTAATGTAAAGGTCACAAACAAGTCTGCACCTATTTAAAGAGGGCTTTTTTTGGTTGCCTCCTGGGGGGCTGTTGCAAAGAATAAAGGATTCACACCAAACTCCTCCGCGGAAAACGGGAACGCGCCGCGTTCTGCCGGGCGCCAAAACTTTGTCTCGTGTAATTCCCGCCAGCACGAGCTTTAGTTGGGAAAAAAAAAAAAGGATATAATTTAGGAGGGATGCTCAAAGCTCAGGAAATGTAGAGTTTGGCCAGAGGGTGGGTTTGGTGTCCCCCAGACCTGGCACAGCACCCGCTGTGACACCCGAGGTGTCGGCACAGGCGGCCGGAGGTGATTTGTGGCAGCTCTGATTCCACCCGGCTCCCCTACACTTCAGCTGCTTCCCAAATCCCCAAATTACTGCCAGGCGTAGGACCCTGCCTTCTGTGCCAGGCATGGCTGCCATAAATAACGGGATCGGAGCACAGAATTCCCGGGAGCTCCCGTGCAAGGCTGCGGGAAGGACAACGGAGCAGGGATTGGAGCCACCTGAGGAGCGTTTTTGTGCCTGATGCTGCTCGTCCTCGTGTTCCCTGTGAACCCTTTTTGTGTTCATACAACACAAGGGGTACAATGTTAACACAGGAAGCATTAATAGGGTTAATACAGTCACCCCATCCAGCGTCGCTTCCCTGCCTATCCCGGGGGAAAGGGGCATCCAGCAGGCCAGGAACAGCCCTGGACAGCCAAAAAGGATCTTCACAGCACTCCTTCGCTTCTCTGGGCTTGGTTTTCAGCACATCTCTAACAGCAAACAGTGTTTTGGGGAGGAAATGGGATTAATACCGGTTGTATTAATCCCCACATTCCATCAGGAGCCTGGATCTCCATCGGTTCCTCCCTCTCCCCACCGCTGCCAATAATTCCTTTTGCCACGTGAACTAATTGCATTTGTACTCTAAACTAATTGCACTTATGTTCTGCAGTCACCTCTTCACACACCTCGGTCCCGGGAGCATTCCCAAGGCAAACACTCCTTCCCAGAAAACCCGACTCAGGCAGGGCTGTGTTTCACCACTCCTGTTTGGGAAGTGTCAACCACGATGGAAAAAAAATAACCCTGCAGGTGTTCTCCTCTCCCAGGGGAGAGTAAGGTGGGAATGTGCACGGGAAGAAATGCTCCTTTGGGGTGATTTTCCCACCCAATCCCTGTCCCGTCCCTGGAAGTGTTCGAGGCCAGGTTGGACAGGGCTTGGGACAAGCTGGCTGGTGGAAGGTTAGTGGGGAGGTGGAACTGGATCATATTTAAGGTTCCCGTGCTGGGAATCAGCGTTTGCATCCATTGCAGCACCTTAAAATACCACGGGAGGGGTGTGGAGGGGGAAAATTCTGTGCCCTGATGGCACTGCCTCGGCTCCTGCAGGAGCAGGAGGGTCTGTGAGCTGAGGGAGCTGCTTTATTGCTTCACACCTTGTAAAATGGGCTGCTGTGACTTTTACTGCAGCCTCGGCTCTTCTGGGTAGTGGGGGAGAGGGAGTTCCATCCCCACCAGGCCCCACAAGGGAATTAGGAACACGTTTGGCTGCCCCATCCCTGGAAGCGTCCAAGGCCAGGTTGGGGCTTGGAGCAACCTGGGCTAGTGGAAGGTGTCCCTGCCCGGGGCAGGGGGGTGGAACTGGATGATCTTTAAGGTCCTTTCCAACCCAAACTATCCTGTGATGAGCCCTGCCTCACATTTCCAGGGATTATTCCGGGGAATCTGCTGCTGGGCTTCACAGGAGCAGCAGAACCTTCCCAAAAAAGCACCCTGACCCCAGAGAGAAAACCCTGTTTTTTAACAGACTGAGAAAACCATGGAATGGTTCAGGTTTTAAAGGGACCTTGAAGACCACCTGGTTCCAAACATCCCGTGGTTCCTGCCCCTCCTGGCAGGCAATGCCACTGGCTAAAGAATTCCTTAAGGACAGGCCCAGGGTGTCCCGGTGCTGCAGCATTCCATGCCGGGCACTGCCCTGGGCTCCCTCTCCCTGCACCCCTATCCCCATAATTCATTCAAGCCACCAGAATTCCCCCTTCCAGCACAAACATCACTCTGAAAACACCCCTAAATCACCCCCTGCCCGGCAAAGCCGCAGCCTGGCAGTGATCCCATGGCCCGGGAGCATCCCCTCCCTGCCCATCCCGGGGGAAAAGGGGCACCCAGCCTGCCAGGACCAGCCAAAAAGGGCTTTCACACCACGCCCTCACTTGCCTGGGTTTGGTTTTCAGCACACCTCTAACAGCTAAACGGGGTTTTGGGGGTTTTTAGGGAGAAATGGGATGCTGGTGCGTGGGTTGGATTAATGCTCTCGCCCGGGGAAAAGAAAGGATTGAGCCAAATAAAGGTCTGTCCAAGTATCAAGTGTTAGCCTCTGTAAATGAAATAACAGCCCCCATCACCTTCTCCTCCCCTCCCAGATCCAGTTTTTGTTGTCAGCCACTTCTAACATATTTTATCTATTTTCTTTTATCATTATTTTTTATTCCCCCTCATGTGCTTTTCCAGCGCTAAAAACCCCCCCTCTTGCTTTTTTCGTCCCGCCCCAGAAAATTTTGGGTTACATCATTTGCACAAATATGTTGCTGTTAACATTGAAAAACCTCTTTGCTCGCGGTTGTATATTTTATTTGGCTAAAAACCGTGCTCATGTCTAATACATCACACGTCCTCTGGCGATACTATTTAAGCTAGAAATTCCAAAACTCACAAATACCGAGTAGCCCAAATGTTCCAGAGCTGGGCTCGTCTCCTAAACATGTAATATATCTCCCCCTTCTCCAAACAGAAAATAGATTTCTCTCGGATTTGTTTGATAAATTCGACCCAAGATTTCCATTTGGAGCTCTTGGAGCTCCTACTGTTTTTCTGCTGTGCTGGTGGGCCAGGCCCTAATCACCCAAATCTCCCCGGGAGGCCATAAATTACGGCGATGAGATGGGCCTTTGTGTCGCTCCGGCGGGCGGGAGGGAGGAGGTGGATTTTGACAGGCGGGGATTTAATTCCCGGCTTTATGACGGATGGGAAAAGCAGGGGGATTTACGAGCCTTCGGGGCTGGGAGGGCTCCGTGTGAGAACAGACGGACGGACGGACACCCCCGGCACGTCCAGCCCGACCTGGATGCTCTCCCCGCCGCTTCCAAATGGGATCCAGATGCCCGGAGAGCTCTTCCCGAGCGCGGGCTCCCTCCTCTGCCCGGGGGGATGCTCCGGGCGGGATGGATCCCAGGAGGCTTTGAGCTGGAAGGGACCTCCAAGACCATCTCGTCCCAATTCCCCAGGGACACTTTGGAATCACGGAATTTTTCAGTTTGGAGAAGACCTTTTTTCAGACCCAGCTCCGCACCGACCACGTCCCCAAGTGCCACATCTTAAACCCCTCCAGGGTGAGATCCCGTTATCCAAAGGAGATTTACCTGCTTGGTGCTTGTTCCCAAAAACATCCAGCTGGATGCAGGCAGCTGGGTCGTCTCCTCTGCTTTGCAGATGTTCAGGGATGGCCGGCAGAGCCTTTTTCCAGGCATAAAATGCTGCTCCTGCCTTTTCCTGGCAAATGGGATGAAGGTGACTGGAACACGCACGCACTCCCAGCCTCCCAGATCGCCTCGTGCTGGCAGGAGAGCGGGAATAGCTTTTATTATTATTATTATTATTATTATTATTGCCAATAACCAAATACTGAGGGTTTTCGGCCAATTAAAGCCTGCGAGGGGCCCAAACCCAGATCTGAGCTCATCCCTGTGAGAAAAGCACAAGGAGCAGCTCCCCAAGGCTGGATGGGACCCTGGATTTGCACACTGGGAATTGTCTTGTGCAGAAACAAAACAATGAATTAAACAAGGGATTAAAGAAGGAATGGAGCAGTGAGTGTCAAAGGGTTGGGAGAATGTTTGGTGTGGCACCTTCTGGAACGTTGCCTTGCTCCTGCTCCCGTGGCAGCAGCTTCCCTCCAAACCACCAGCTCAGATCTCCTCCATATCCAGCAAAAATACTGAATTAAAACAAATTATGTTAAATCAGAGCCCTGCACCCAGCACGGAAAACTCGGGAATGGGGCAGCCACATCCCTGGATGCAGCTCCAAAGCTGGGGCAGCACAGCCCTTCCCAATCCCTTTGGGATGTTTCCCTGGATGTGGGGAGGATCTGGAACCTTCTGGCAGCTCGGCAAGGCACGTGCTTCGTCCCAGGGAAGGTCCTGGAAGCAGAGGTGGAAGCAGGAGCTGGGAGCTCAGCCTTTCCAGGGTGTTGATTCACATCTGTCAGTCGATTAAACCGCTTTGGGTTCCAGCCCGGCGTTTTCAAATAAACTAAAAACGAGCTAAAACAAACTAAAAGAAGCTAAAAAAGCTTTAATGCACCAACAATAAACTGGGGCAGTGCAGGAGCAGCTTCACACAGGGCCTGGTGGGGCTGGGAAGGGACCAACCTCTGCAATTTAGAGGGAAAACTGCTTTTTAGTGCTTCATTTTCTTTCTAATCTTTCCCTCCTTCCCATTCCCGGGGATTTTAAGTCACGCAGAGCCAGACGTGAGGTTGTCATAGGAGAAACAGCAACACCAGACCCTCTGAGGGGAGTCTGCAATCCCTCTGCTTCCTCAGCACGTGAAAACATAAGAAAACACGTGTGAAAATGTGGGGGGGGGGAAAAAAAAGCCTTTTCTGCATTATTCACTCCTGGAAACACGGAATTACAGCTGGGAATTAACTCAGTGCCAGTGGCACACCGGGCTTTTGGGATAACACACAGAGCCCCAGGGATTCCCAGGCTGATGCTGGTATATTTGGGGAGTCACAGCCACTGGAAACTCTGATTTAATTAATTGGCTTCTTTTGGTCAAGTTTCCAAGCCCGGGATGGGGTTGGATGAGGCTCGGAACGACCCGGGCCAGTGGAAAGTGCCCGTGGCAGGGGGTGGAATGTGCTTTCAGGTCCCTTCCAACCCAAACCTTCCTACACCTGCTCCCAGCTCCCCCCCTTTCTCCCTGTTATTTTTATTAGCAGGGTCGTGTTACCCTCCCAGACATGGCAGCACATCCATCATTCCCAACGGGATCCAGCTCAGCTTCAAGCAGGAGAAGCTCGGCTTCTCCAGCTCTTTTTCACACTGTTATTAACCAAAGTCACCAGAATTCCAGAGGGAAAGGAGGAAAATCTCAAATAGTGTGACTCCAAGGCCTGAGGCTTCGGAAGAAGAACATTCCAGAGCTTTGGGAAATAATATTTCCCTGAGCAATCCGGAATTCAGCGGGATGGGAAAAGCCTTTAAAAACCCCTCAAAGCTGCAGTTGGCAGAACAAAGGGACACTGGCAGCAATTAGCATCACTTCATTAATTAAGGAGGGGTATGAGAGGAGCTCGTGGCTGTGCTCAGGTCCTAAAAACTCTGATTTTTCCAGCCTCAGCTCCTTGCAAACTCCTCAAACTCTGATTTCCCAGCCTTGGCTCCATGAAATCCCATCCTGTATCTGCCCATCAGGGACAGTTTTCATGGAATAAAATAAATTCCCGCTTTACCAAGTAAATCCATGATATTTATAAACGGCCCAAACCAGCCCCTGGCAGGAAATTCCCAGTTCTGGAAGAAATTCCAGCCTGTCCATCTTTTTTTTGGCGAGGTGAAAACCCCGCGCTCCAGAAAGTTAAAGGTGTCATTTTGTGCCAAAAACTGTAAGAAGTCATTAAAAATATGAAAATAATACCAAATAATGAGTATTTATTAAGGCTGGGGAGCTCTGAGGCTCCAATTGGAAGGATTTATCCCGACAGCCCAGAGAGGGAATTTTAAGTCACACATTAATGTAAATATTAATAAGGTGGGGTAATATCCCTGTGAAAAAAATAGGAATAGGCTTAAAAATAGAAACAAAATAAAAAATAGACCTTGTCTAAATTAAACTGTTATCATTAATTTAAGTAAAGTAATTATTTTAATAATAATTAAATAATTAAATATCTATGAAAATAATAATTAATTTATATAATCGCAGTTTGGCCTGTGTAAAAAGGGTTTTTTTCACCTGGCAGTGAGCATCCAAATCACCCAAATTAAACCTTTTTTGCCTTAAATAGCCCAGATAATATATTCATTTTAATGACTTTGTTGTAATAGATATATTCTATAATATATTTATTTTAATGGCTTTGTTATAAGAGATATATTCTATAATATATTTTATTATAATGGGTTCATTAAATAATATATCCATTATTATATTTCTGTTATAAATAATGAAGTATTCAATACTTTGGACAAAATACACCCACCTATCATTTAAATGTAATCTTTATTTTAATACGAAGTTCTTTCAATTTAAAATAAATATCCTTTAAAAAAATATCTTTTCATATAAGATATGAACGTGCCATAAATCCTCCCACAACACATTCCCACCCATCAGCCAAACTGGGGGGGGAAATGGGGAATTGGGGACGAAAATATTTCATTTCTGGTTCTGTTTCCCCCCCAAAAATGTTCTTCAAAAATAGGAATATTTCAGGAGGGATCCGTTTCCCAAACAGCCCTGCTGTGAAGGCAAATAAATGCCAGGGTTTGGAGAGGAAACCCGGCTTTATTTTTCCACGATAAATCATTCCCTTCGTGAATTATCTCGATTTTAGGAATTATGAACATCCGAGGAATAACTGTCCAGCTTTTGCCATTTTTCCCCTCGTGATGCAACTCGGGGTCACCCAACCCAGCAAAGGGAACCTAAAAGTAAATCCCTTAAAAAACTGGAAAAAATATCAATATTTCCTTATATTTTCTATTTTCTTCCAATGTTTTGAAGGAATTTAAAAAGCGAACCCCTTATAAAAAATTTAAAAAATCAGTATTTCCTTGTTCTGATTTTTTAAGTGCTTGAAGAACTTTAAAGGCAAGTCCTTAAAAATTACACCTATTTCCTTATTTTATTATATTTTTAACAGTGCTTTGAAGCACTTTGTAAAGCGAGTCCCTTAAAAATAATATAAAAATAAATATTTTCTTCTTTTACTGCATTTTAAAAAGTGGTTAAAAGCACCTTAAAAACCAAGCCCTTACAAATACAAGTATTTCCTTATTTTATTATATTTTTAAGTTCTTAGAGGCACTTTATAAAGCAAATCCCCTAAAAATAATATAAAAATCAGGATTTCCTTCTTCTATTCTTAAGGGCATAGAATCACTTTAAAAAACAAATTCTCAAAAAATACAAGTATTTCCCTATTTTATTTTAAGTGCTTAGAAGAACTTTAAAAAGCAAGCCCTTAAAACAACAAATAAATCCATATCTCCTTAATTAATTCTAATTTTTAAGTGCTCAGAAGCACCTTAAAAAGCGAGTCCTTAAAAACTCAATTATTTCCTTATTTTATTATAATTTTAGGCGCTGGGGAAAACTTTATAAAGCAAACCCTTTTAAAAATCAAAATTTTAGTCTATCCTATTTATTCTATTTTATTATTTTAATTTTAGTCTATTCTATTTATTCTATTCTATTTATTCGATTTTATTATTTTAATTTTATTCTATTTTTTTATTTATTTTATTTTGTATTTTTTTAAAGTTCTCAGACACCCCTGAGCTGGTGTTGGTTCCTCTTCTCCTGCCTCAAATCAAGAAGCATTTAAAGCTTCCAGAATCTGTTTTTTCAGGGATGAAGCTGGAAAAACACCTGGGATAACCCAGCCTGGGGAGGGAGCACCAACCTGTGTTTCCCTGGGCTTAAAGGACTGGAAATTTCTTCCCGTAAACATAATTTATTGTGTTTATTTTGACCCCTCGCAGGCTCTGTTTGCTTGGGTTTTTTCCCGGCTTTGTTTGTAAACACTCCCAGGGAATATTTCCAATCGCTCAGTTTCCCCTTCCCTTGGAAACAAACTCCAAACCGCTCCCAAATCCTTAAAAAATAACCCTCCCAGCCCCTCAAACACCCTCTGGGCGAGGGGGTGGGTTTTATTCCTGCTGTTTGCAGGTATTTATAACTCGGCCACGTGTGGTTATGAAGATTTATTGGGAGGCTGTGGAATAAGCCCAAGCTTTTCCCTTTGGAAATAAAGTGCAATTCCCATCCCGGAGCCATCCAGAATTACTGGGTTTGTTTGCCCGGGGCCCTGGAGTTCTGCTCCAGATATTCCAGATATTCCGTGTGTTTGCTCCGTGCACACGGGCTGGCAAGTGCCTGTTGGAAGGAAAAAAAGACACTCATGGAATGGAAACGTGTCCTAAAAGGGAAAAGGTTCTCCCTTGGAAGCAGAATCCTCATTTTTAAGGGTTTGAAGGCCAGGTTGGACAGACCTTGGAGCTGCTGGAAAGTGTCCCTGCCCTGGGTGTGGAGATGGAACTGGATGAGCTTCCAGGTCCTGTCCCACCCAAATTATCCCAAATTCACTTTTTATGAATAAAGCAAAAAAAAAAAACCACCCAAAAACAAAACCCCAAAACTAAGGGACGTCGTGGGTTTCGCGACACCAGAATTAAAATCTAACTGGGAATTTGTTTCTGTTCAGTCTCCTCCTTGGAAGCTTCCAAAGCTTTTTTTCCCCACGATTTCGGAAGGGAAGCACATCAATAAAGGGCAAACTCTGACTCAGCTGGACTTTGAGATTAAAAATTAGGTGAAATCTCCCAGAAAAATCGCATTAAAACTCATTGTCTCTCTCTGAGGTCAAATGTCCCTCTGGAGCAGAATCTCTCCCCATCCCTGGATTCTCCAAGGGAAGCAGAGGCTCCTCCTTCACATGGCAAAGATCCAGGGACAACCAGGCCCTGGGACCTTCCCAGGATATCTTTTCCTTGCCAAAATTGCTCCGTGGGCTTGGAAATCCCTGTCTTCGTGTTCCCAGAGGTCAATAATTGCACCCGGCATTAAATCCCGGCCGGCATTCTGTGCTCTGAGGGAACCACCTGGAAAATAAAACAAATGCCATCTGCAATTCCCTGTCAGCTGAGACCCATCCCAGTTTACAAAATTAGGGCCTGGGTTGGGTTTTTTTAGGGATATTTAACCCAACATGCAGCAGTTAAACCCCACTGAGCTGCTCTTTGCCTTCCAATCGTCCTCTTTGCTTTCCCCAGGTCTCCTAAATGCACAAAAACCACCCCCAAAACCCCACATCTGGTGGGTTTAATGCTACAGTGATTTAAATTCCCAAAAATTCGGGAAGTGGACCCCGTTCTGCTGAGCACAGCCAGCCCAGGCCAAGGCATGAATTAGGGTTTATAATCCTGCAGAGAGAATCCCAGAGAATTACAAGAAAAACATTTCGGCTTGAGTAGGAAAGTTCTCTGTATTCCCCTTTACAGCCAACCATAACTTTCCTGGGATGAGTTATGCTCCCTGTTATTGGCGTGTTGTTCCAGTCAAACAAGAGCTGTTTTCCAGCAGAGTGTTGCTTCCCAAATCCCTCTTCCTTCTCCCAGCTGCCCCTTCTGCCCAGACCTTTGGTTTTCACTGAATTCTAAACAAATAAAAGATCTTATGCCTCTCCTTCCGCCCCTCATCCACCCTTCCCAGAGGCTTCAGCATCTGCCCCGGGACAATAATTTGGGAAGGGTTTAGTTTTCCTGGTGTCTGCCTGAGGTGTCCCAGTCCTTTGGTGTTTAATTTTTATCCCTGTTTGGAGGAGGGAATCCCAGGTAAAGGGGGGTGGGATAAAAAGGCTGGAAAAGTGACATTAGCACAGAGCCATGGAATTGTTTGGGTTGGGAAGATCATCCAGTTCCAGCCCCGTGGGCAGGGACACCTTCCACTATCCCAGGTTGCTCCAAGGATTATCCAGCCTGGCCTTGGACACTTCCAGGGATGGAGCAGCCACAGCTTCTCTGGGAAACCTGTGCCAGGGCCTCCCCACCCTCACAGGGAAGGATTTCTTCCCAATGTTTCAGCCCATGAATGGAGACTCTGCCTGAGGCTGGGATGGTGCCTAATTCAAAAGCAAGGTCTGAAATAAAGGGATTTAAATATATATTTGATCTCTGCCAGCCCCCTTGGGGTGAAAAATCCTGACCTCAACAAGGTTTTCCTCGATTTCATGAGACAATATTTTCAAGTTAAAATATTTAGATAAATAATAAACAGATTAAAAAATAAATGTTGCACTCAGAAGCATCACAACAGGTTCAAACTCCCTGAAATATTCCCTTTAGGAAAGAGGATGATTTTCCTGTGGCACGTGGAACCCTGGACTTCTTGTGTCCTGAATTTCCACTCTGATCCAGGGTGAAAAAACACCCAACTGCAAAAGTTTCCACCAGCTGGGAGCGACACCACTGGCTGTGGGGTAAAATCCCAGTTTTCTGGTGTTCCTTTGAGCTGGAATATCGATCCTGTGGGTTCTGTTGGCATCTCGTGTCCCCAGAGTAGGACAAGTTTTATTATATTAAAGCAGGACAGAGACAAAGCAGCAAAGACAAGAGGTCCCACCTTACCTGAGCTCCACAGTGTCCTCTCCTCGCCCAGCACGAATCCCTGGATGTCCAAAAAAACCTTCTCTGGCTGATCCTGGAAAGGGACAGAGAGCAAAGAGTGAAAACACGGAGGGAACCGGAATAAAATGATCACTCAGAGGGATGAACTCGTCTGTTTGGGGTTTTTGCCTACTCCAGTGGTTTCCACTCCTCTTCCAAAGCCCAGCGCTGGGATGAGCAGTTAATGCCAGATGTTGGGCTGCTCCAGACACTTCCATGGGGTTTGGACACGAGGAAAAAAGCAACAGTCCCTTTGGAGAGTGCGGGGCTGCGGTTGGAGCGCCGGGCTGGGACGCAGCTCTGGTTTCACAGCCCAGCTCAGGCACATTTCCTGCAGGCACACAACAGGGATATCTCCTGGAGCAGACAGGAACCAGGCTGGATGATGGAGCACAAGCCAGATTGGATCATCATTTTCCCCCGTGGAAGTCACCACCCGGCTCTGAACGCCCCAAACCTCAAACCACGGAACTCCAGCCCTGCCTGTGCTGCTCAGGCAGGAGCTGAGCTGCTCTCACCGGCCTGGAAGGGCCTCAAAAATAAAGATTCAGCTTCAATGTACCATTTCCAGCTAGAAAACCTTATATATATCCATATATATGCACATATATTTGGACATCAGGGAAAATTTCTTCCCCCAAAGCATGCCGAGCATGGAATGAGCTGCTCAGGGCACTCAGGAGCCCTGGAGGGATTTAAAATCCATGGGGATGTGGCACTTGGGGACGTGGGTTAGTGGCGGCCTTGGCAGTGCTTGGACTCAGTGGTTTGAGGGCTTTTCCGACCCTAAAGATCCCGTGATTTAATATATATTTATGTGAGTTCCTGCTCGCAAATTCCAGAGAACGTGGAATGGGAAAGTGCAGGTTTTAGTGCTGCAGTGGGGGGATCTGATTAAAAAAAAAAACTCCTAAAAAATACAACCAAACAGGGGGGAGAAAATAATAATAATAAAATAGAAATCCTGAGATGGGTTTATCCATCAACCCTAACGAAGGAGGTAAATTGATTTTTTTAATAGCTGTGTTTGCCGGGAGGAGCAGTGATTTTTATTTGCCTTGTTTTCACATCTTCTGCCAGACCTGCACTTTCTTAGATGACCTCCCCTTTTTTTACCTTTTCTTTTACCTTTTTTTTCCCCATTTAAAATCCCAGAGCCCCTCCCTCGGGTCCCTTCAGTGGGATAACTCAGGGAAGTAGCTCCTACAGACGCAGCCCAGGGAGGAGCTTTCCCACCAGGAAGGACCACAGGGAGCCCTGATCCCACCTCAGAGCCCTGATCCCACCTCAGAGCCCCGATCCCACCCCTGGCACTCGAGACATTCCCCCTCTGGCAGTGGGAAGAGTTTGATTTCCCACTGCCCTTAGTTCCCACCCTGAGGATCAGCCACGGGACCTGGGGGAGTCCTGGCGGGCGATTCCTCCTGTTCCTGACCACATCCCTCCTGGAATAACACCTCTGGCAGAGCCAGCAGAGCTGTTGGCAGCGTGGCACTGCTCCCAGGAGGATCAATCCCATGGGAACTGAGCCTTGTGCTGCATCTGCACCTGAGCAGGTGAACCCTGAGGATTGGGAAGATGTCAGAGCTCCCACCTCGTGCATCTGGAATAAAAATCCCACCTTCCCAACTTCTCTGGCACAGCAGCACTGGCAGTGGTGTCCTGAACACTGTCCCCACTGCCTGAGTGGTTTTGGTGCCCGCTCGAGGTCCAAGCCCAGAAAAATCCCCTTGGAAAGGGCAGAAAAAAAGGGAAAATTACAGTTATTTTGCTGCCCAGCGCCGGCCCCGCCCGGGAGCTGGGAGGGATGGGTTGGAGAGGGTTGTTTTCTGAGAAAATAAGGACTCTGGGTTTCCAGCCCGGCTTCCCAGAGCAGTGAGGTTTGGGTGATCTCTCCAGTGCACATCTCCAGCAGCAGCAGCCAAGGCTCTTCCCACAGAGTTCCCCTCTGCTGCTCAGCTCCAGCCAGGCACCAAAGAGACCTGGAGCTCAACAAATCCAGGGGGAATAAAGCAAACCCCAGCAACTGTCCAGGGAAGGGGGGGTTGTGCCAGTGCTCCTGCTGGAAGGGAAGGGATGCTCTGCCCCTGCACCCATTGGATGCTCAGGACACATCCTGGAGAGCCAACAGCACCCCCCAAAGTTCCCCTTCACCCCTTCCCACCCCATCCCGTGTTCACCGAGCTCCAGGGAAGCAGGGGATCCCAAAAAAAAATACCCTGGAGCCTGAAGGCAACACGATGCAGGGGCTGGTTCCTTACACACAGGGCTCCAGGTTCCTCAGAGCACAGAGTTTGCTAAAATAAAGTGAATTATCCTGCCCAGCAGGACATTTGAGAGCCAGAGCCTATGGACACCCCGGGCCTGATTCCAAAAATTCAGCGCGAGTTGCTGTTCCTTATTCCCAGAAAAAAAAAATCACCTGGATCAGGCCCACAGCACTGTTTTGCTCTCCAGCAAAACCAAGCCTGAACCTGGGAGCCCTGGGCATGGTGCAGTAGGATTTCCAGTGCTGGGCTTGTTCCTCCTGCTAACAGAACCCCAAACTGGTTTGGGATGGAAGGGATTTAAAGCTCGTCTCGTTTCAATCCCCTGCCGTGGGCAGGGACACCTTCGACCAGCCCAGGTTGCTCCAAGGATTATCCAGCCTGGCCTTGGACACTTGCAGGGATCCAGGGGCAGCCACAGCTTCTCTGGGCAACCTGTGCCAGGGCCTCCCCACCCTCCCAGGGAAGGATTCCTTCCTGATATTTAGCCTTAAATCCCACGAACAGACATTTGTGAACGCCAGACCCTGCGCCAGCTCCAGGGACACAGGGAGGTGATTTCTGCTCCTTCCCCGTGCCCATCCAGCCACTTTGGGTGGCCCTGGAGATGCAGCAGGTGAAGGGACGAGGTGGAAGCCCCCTGGACACACATGGAGCTGCACGTGGCCTTGGGACACATCCAGGGCTGACCCTCCCACAGCTCCTCCTGACATCCCCCTAATTTCGTCTTTCAGCAGGAGTCAAACAGGCACCAATCACCTCGTGGAAAATCATCTGCTTTGGAGACATTCCCCTTCTCCCTCTCCCTGCTCTGTGGTGGTGACCACCCATGGCCGAGGCTGAGCTCTGGCAGGTCTCCCGCACTGATGAGTTTTCCAAACCCCTGGCAGCTCGGGAAGAGCCGCCTCCAGCTCCAGGAGCTCCAGGGCTTTTTTTGTTTCCCCCGGCCCTGGGTGCGTGTTTGTTCTTCCTTCACCTTGATTCCCGAGGAGTCAAACGGCCGCTGCCGGGGTCAGGCTGGAAGGAAATGACATTCCCAGCTGAAGGGGCAGAGCTGGAGGCTCCGCTTGTGCCTCGTGTTTCCTCCGCTGCGTGAAAAATGTCGGGGGTTTCCCTCACATTGAAAATCAGGACAAAAAAAGGAGAGAAAAAAACACGGGTGAAAAGCAGGATCTCGGTGCCACTGGACACCTTCCCACCTCACTGGGGCCACAGGCACAGAAAACAGGGAGTTTTTTCTTGCAAGCCAGGCGAGAGCTCCAAACGAGCAGATTAGAATGTCACTGGTGCCCTTCCCTGTGTTTTTCCCCCCCACCCCAGACACCTGGCAAGGGCTTTCCATGTGGTCCAAGTCGCAGCGAGGCTTTTCCCACCGTTAGGGAAAACTTTCTGGCCGCCCCTCCCGGCCTTTGAAAGCCCAAACAAACCCCCTCCCAGCCCCAGGAATTCGCGGGTGATTTACAACTATTTGGACAAGTGGCGAGCAGGCGGGGGCGGGGGGAAGAGCCTCCATCCCCCCCCCCCCAGCAGCAAAGGGGGGTCTGGGCTCCCTCCCCGCGCTGACACATCCCGACAGGATCCCTAATTGGATGATTTGGGGAGGGAGGGAGGGAGGGATGTGTTCGCTGCCGCCGGGATAACGCAGGTGCCTGGGCAGGTTGGAAGGTGCATAAAGTTGATTTTCCTGGATGTGAAGCCTTTGTCCCGATCAGTGGGTGACCATCCCCACGAGTACCCTCAGGGGCAGCAAATCCCAGCCGGGAGGGCTGAAGATGAGGAGAATTTTAAACAAAAACAAAACAAAGCAGCAGAAGCGTAAAAATCACGTTGGAAAATGTGGCACAGGCTGCCCAGAGAAGCAACTCCCACCCCTGGGAGTGCCCAAGGCCGGGCTGGACAGGCTTTGGAGCAGCCTGGGGTAGTGGAAGGTGTCCCTGGGTTGGAATGAGATGAGCTTTAAGCCTTCCCAGCCCGCTCTGGGATTCCATGAAAATTCATGGATGAGCCAAAGCCGGGAACAACCCCTCTCCCTGCCCGGCATCTCCCACCTCCCGTGGTCCTTCACACCAGCTCCTGGTGCTGCTCCTGGTGCTGCTCCCTCCCTCCTCCTGGCTTTTCCAAAGCCCCACTTCTGTTTGCTAATATATTTTAAACCCTGGGATTTTCGGCCGGTAGGAACTGTGCTCTCCGGCCGCCTCCTAATCCTGCCCAGCTTTAATTCCCTGCTCTGAAACACGTTTTAAACGAGATTAAAGTTTGTTTTGTCGCTTTCTCATATGCTTTCAAATTCTGATGTGGGAACTTCTGCAGGGTTTCAGCCCAGGAAGCTCCTGCTCTCTGCCCCCTCCGGAGCTCGACCCTATTTCCAAGTGTCCGTCGGATCCCGGGTGGATTTCGGGGTCCACCGTTCCCCTGAAGGAATCTGAGGATGTTTCTGGCACTTTTCTCTGGGAGGGAAAGTTCAGATCAGGGTAAGGCTGTTTTCTCTCAGTGTTACAAGTTTATTCCCTATTTTTTTTTTCCTCAGAAAGCAATAGCTCCATGTTTTATGGGGACCTGGCTGGATTTGAGTTTAGGAGGAATGTCAGCAGTTAAACTCTGGAGTCTGAACTGCTCTGAGCCACCAGGACCCCCTGGGACCCCCATTCCTACCCATCTGCCCCAGTGATTCCAAGCCCTGGCTTTGCCCATCTTCCCCAGTGATTCCAAGCTCAATTCCTGCCTTCCACGTGGCTGCTGCTCCTCCTTTCAGAGAGCAAGAAGATGCTGCCCCTGCTCCCCTGGGATCTGCCTGCATCCCAGTATCCCAATCCTCCTCCTCTTTTCTTCCCTTGCCTCTCATAAGCAAATAGTTTATCCGAAACTGCTGCATCCCGAGAAAAAAAAGGGGAAAAAAAAATCCTCTTTCCATCCCCCTTTTTCTGTCAAATAAAAGAAAATATGATATTGGAGTTTTGCACTGAAATTATTGTAATATTCTTTCTTTTACAAGCGCCCTTAAAGTTCATCTTTACGGTTGCGAGATTGAAACCATCGCAGAGGAATTGTTTGGGGGGGATTATTTGACTTTTTATTAAAAAAAATCAAAAACAGGTGGGTTCCTCGTCAGCTGCACTTAAGTTTTTAATAAAAAGTAAAAGTTCTGGCACATCACTGCCTCTTTTTTTTTTATTTTTTGTGGTTTTTTTTTTCATTTTCATTCTCTCTCTGGTCACAGATAGGACACATCTTTTTTTCCCTTTTGTGGAAATGGGGATATGATTGGGATCCCAGGGCTCTCTCCCAGGCTGTCCCAGCACCACCGAGTATCCCTGAGTGCTTCCCACACGTGGGAGCAACCTGGAAAGGCCCGTGGCCCCGGGGAAGGGGCTGGATTTGGTGTGGGGTTGGTGCTGACACCACTGGTTGTTCCATTATCCCCAACTCCTGTTCTCCTCCCTCTGCCAGTTCCCTGCATCCTGCTCATCGCCTTCTGTCCCATCTCCAAAATTCCAAAGGAAATAAAACATGGCTGAAGCCAATAGAGCTCACATGGAATCCCGAGCCCTGGAATTCCTGGTGAGGCCTCCTTGCTGCAGAGGCTCCCAGTGGGCAGCAGCCTCCAAGGATTTTTCTTCATGGAGACTGTCTCCAGCAACCCAGGGAACTCTGTTCTCTCCTGGCAGAGCTGTGGTCATCCACACCTTTCCCTAACCTGGGCTGCAGGGAAGGACTCAAACCCAGGTGTGAATCCTGCAGGGTGAACTCTCCAGCCGGTCGTGTCCGAAGGACAAGGCAGGAGGAACGTGGAGATTCCTTACTCAGTGTGTTCTTCCTCATTTTTGTGGGAGGAACCGGAATTAAACAACCACAGAAGGAAGCAGAAGAGGTGGGTGACAGACCAACACCTCTGCTCCTTCCTTAGGATGGTTGTTCTCCCATGGGATAACCAACCTGACCATCCCCTCACCTCAGGGAACACCCAGCGGCCCATGGTGCTTCCACGGATACAGGGATGGAGAAGGGCTTGGAAACCACCAGGCTGCTTTGATCTCCAACCTGAATTACTGTGGACATCCTGGCCATATTTTTAAGTGGTTGAATTCCAAATGAAACTTTTCCAAACAGGCCCTTTGCTGGTGGGATCCGCAAACCTTTCCAAGCCGTCGGTCCCCTCTGACGGTTTCCTTTGGGATTTTTTTTAGTTCCAGGGGCCGGGGGGAAGTGCTTGAGGTCTCGTAAAGCTCCGTGCCCGGCCCCTGCTCCGAATCCCGACTCCCTTTATCCCTGGTGAACGTCTGTACCCAGGAGCAAGCTTGTCCTCCCTAATCACACCCCCCGGAGCGGGACGGTGCTGCCCGACAGTCCCACCACAACGAGGTTCCCAAAGACAGCCCCGACATCTGGAGGGAATCAAACCCCATTCCCAGAGCAGACAGTCCTATAAAACCGAGCTGCTGGGAGCCAAATTAAATAAGGGGAAGGTGTTAATGGATTCCTTTCTCTGCGTGGAGGAACGGTAAAGCCGGGGGACGTTTTTCCAGCCTGGGAAAGATGAGCTGCCAAGGCACCCCGAGCTCGTCCCGTGCTAGGCAGGTATTGGGATGGGCAGCACCTCCTGCATCCCGTGTTTCTCCTCTTCCCTGGGATTGGCAAGGCTGGGAGCCACAGAGAGGCTCCGTGTTTGGGGAAGAGGGACTGGATGTTCCGCGGGAGTTAATTAAGGGCACCAGGAAGGAATTAAGGAAGGATCTGGTCCTGCTGGAGCATGTGCCTTTGGCAGCACCAAGGATTAACTCCATGTGTTTTCCTCACACCAGGCAGGACAAATGGCAGGACAAATCTGGAACTTCAAATAAAGCAACAGTGGGGAAAAAACCCTCATCCAGAGCAGAGGGATTAAGGATAAACCCAAGGATTCTGGAGCGATGGAGCTGCAGGGTTTCCCCTTTGAGGACACTGCCGGTGGCAAGGAGGGATGGAGAAAGCTGGAAAGGAGTTCTCCATGTCCAAGTTTAGCCAAAGGATGTCCCTTACAGGGATAAAAGGGATAATTATGTCAACGAGGGGAAAATCTGGGGAGAAAACATCCTCCCTTCTAACCCTGGCTGCATTTTACAGGCTGCAAACACGTGAGGGACTCTGTGTTCCTGGGCAGAACATCCTCCTCTTTAAAACAAAACAAAAAAAACACGCACAAAAAAAATCCCCAAACCATCCTCTTTTATAAAGAAAATGAATTAGAAGTCAATATTTTCAGACAGTTCTATGAAAAGGCCCAGAAAAAAGAACCCACAAAATGTGGGCAAGTAAGAAAGGCAAAAGCACACCAGCAATTCCTATTAAACTGGACACCATGACCCAAATCCGGGATTTCCAGCATTTGTTGCCCCGCCAGTGGGACCAGCTGAGGACTCTTGTGCCCCTTTTCTCCCCTCCATCACTTTTTCCCTCGTGGAAGCCTCGTCATTCCTGGGATTAGCACGGCGTGCAGCCCCCTTTGCCTTGCTCCCGGGCACAATCTTGGGATGGAACAGATCCAGAACCACCCTTCCCCCTCGGCCGCCGAAGGACACGAGGGGGGGAGACGCTTTTCTGGTGTCTGTCGGTAATTCGGGATTTAAAACCCGGAGGAGAGGAGGGGGAGCTGGCGGGAGGCGGCAGCGGAGGCGCTTCCATCCTCCAAAGCGGGAGCGCTCCAAAGGCAAAGGATGCCTTAGGTTGCCATCTAGTGACTCCGAGGGGAAGGACCGGCGCTTCCAGAGGGTCCTCGTGCGCACGGGTTGGACGAGTTCCCTTGTCCCACGTGCTGGAATCACCCGAAAGCATCACCCGAAGGCAGCACCCCCCGGTCCATGGCTCCCCCTCCATCCCGGTTCCTGCTGCTTGCTCCCTCCTAAATCTCAGCTGCTGGGCTCAGGATGAGCTCAGGATGAGCCGAGGATCCTCTGGATTCCCTCCACACCCTGCCCTTGGCACCAGGAAGGCTTGGCTTGAAAGGGTGATGCCCTTTGTGCCACCCAAACTGCCCCCCAGCAACCTCAGCAACACATTGTGCACCCTCAGCAACACATCCCTGGCTCTGCCTCCACCCCCCTCATCCGAGCTCCCCGGGCTCCCTGGACAGCTGGAGGAAAAAAAAAAGATAATAAAGGTTTGGCAAAGAATTTCCTTTAGGAATCGCTCTCCTTTGTTTCTTTTTGAAGAGCCTGGAAACACGTGGCGCTGAGCAAAACACCCGGATGGGCAGGAAAGGCAGCACCTTCCACGTGCAGCATGATTTGTGGGTGGATATAACCCGGAGAGGGACGAGCAGGAGGCACCAGAGCTGTGGGATTTTGGTGGGAGATGTCCCGTATCCCCGAGCCCGCAGCGCCGTGGTTAATCCACCACGTGATGGATGCTGCTGCTTTAATAAAGCGGCCTTTATTAAAATCCGGGGGGGGGGGGTTAATTGATTTATTCGGGCTCGGGGGCGTGTGTCCCCACCGGGGTGTGACCCCGGTGCCGTCCAGCACCCCATAACTCACGGCACCCCGTGACAACCCTGGGGGGAAGCTCATTCCTCACCGCTGCTTTATGGGGCGAGGGGTGACACGAGGGGTGACACGACGGGGTTCCCCCCCCCCCCCCCGGGGTTGCGGTCGGGGGAGAATTTACCTGCCCCGGGTAATTTAATCCCCGGCTGCAGCGCCGGTACCTGCTGTAATGAGGCTCATTAGGACGCCCAATTTAAAGCCCCATTTAAGGCAGACATAAAATAGCTCTTTCTCCGGCGCGGGGCCGGCTCAGAGGCCCCAGTCAGAGGCGGCTGCTGACGGCGGGGCTTCCTCCTCCCAAAACCTGCAGGAGCCCGAACAAGGTGTCTCTGAAAGCGGCGGGAAGATGCTGTGCCAGGGAAAACAGCGGCGCTGGGAGAGAACGAGGCAAAACTCCCAGCCAGGGACCTGCTGCACCCACCAGAGGGATGAGGAACGAGGAGCAGTGGGAAAGAGTGTCCCTGCAGAGATCAGGGGGGTTCCAGGACACGCTGGCACCCGGCCCTGTCACCAAAGCACCGGGAACAGGCTTTGCCTCCCGGCGGGATCGGGAGCTGTGGGAGGGGGGACAAGGGAGGGCTCCATTCCCTGGATCCTCTCTGGTGTCATCCCATCGCACCAAAAAGCATCCCACAGGCCAAACACCTCTCCCAAAAAGCCTGCTGGGAGGGGAGAAGAGGAGCCAAAAATATTCCATGCCAAATAACGGCTGCAGAAAGTATCTGACTATTTTTTTTTGTATCGTTCCTGGAGCGATTAAATCTATTTCCTCTAAAACACTGGAATTTCCCTAAACTCCTGTTTACGGTGCACGGATGCAGGAGGAGAATTACCCAAGTTTCAGCAATAAAATTAAGCCTGGTTTGGTGAACACCTGCCTTCCCCTGGTTAATAACACCGAGCTCCTGCCTCGGACGCTCCTCCGTTTACTCTCCCGTAAATTATTTTTGTTCTCAGTTGACAAAGATAAATGATGGGGATTAATATATATTGGAGAAGTCCTGGCAAACAGTTTGCCAGCAAAGAGGACGGATTGCTATTATTTCCCTCAGGTAACACAACACAGACAAACTGGATTAAGAGTAATTTGCTGTGGGGTTTAGTTGTGATCAGGAGCCATTAGTGGAACGGCGTTTATGGAAATTGCTTTTTTTCTCAAGTCAGGAGCGGCCTGGCTGGCATCACCTGGCTGGCTCTGGGAGAGGAGGGGTTGCTTTTGGGGAGAGAAATAAAATCAGAGATCACCAACTGCGCCGTGACTGAGAGCGAGGAGGAAAAATCCCGGAAAAATTTAGGATGGAAAAGAACTCTGAGACCGTGGAGTCCCCCCTGTGCCCGATGCCCACCTTGTCCCCCAGCCCAGAGCACTGAGTGCCACGGCCAGGCCTTCCTGGGACACCTCCAGGGATGGGGATTCACCACCTCCCTGGGCAGCCCCTGCCAAGGCCTGACCACCCTTTCCAGGAGGAAATTCCTCCTGATGTCCAACCTGAGCCTCTCCTGGCTCCCCCCTCCTGTCAGGGGGTTGCAGAGCCAGAAGGTCCCCCCTGAGCCTCCTTTTCTCCAGGCTGAGCCCCCCCAGCTCCCTCAGCCGCTCCTGCTGCTCCAGCCCCTTCCCCAGCTCTGTTCCCTTCCCTGGACCTGCTCCAACCCCTCCACGTCCTTCCTGAATTGAGGGGCCCAGAACTGGGCACAGCCCTCGAGGTGCCAGCACAGGGGGACAATCCCTGCCCTGGTGACACTCAAATCCAGCATCCTGCCAAGAAACCCCAGGAAGAAGGTTCCTGGTCCTCTCTCCGAGCATCCCTGATGCTCACACCAGCACCCTCAGCTCACCCCTCAACCCCAGAGCTCCACTCCAGCAGGGAATAATATTCCCTCAACTTCCAAGATTAAACCTTGCCTCAGAAATGCTGAGTTAGGTTGTATTTTGTGGGAATCATCCCTTCCTTCCCACTGTCCTCGTCAAGTTCCAGAGGTGCAAACCCTCGGTTTTTATGGAGCGGGCGGTGCTGGGTGTTCCCAAAGGGCTTTCCCGGGGGATTGGGGTGGTGGGTGTTCCCAGAGGACTTTCCTGAGGGATTGCCTTTCCCCATCCCCGGTGGGAAAGCTGAGGCAGGCAGGGTGAAGAGCCCAGCTGGGAGGGAAACACAGGGCAGGGCTTTCCCGCCGGGATGTTGGACCAGGAGCGATGCCCACCCACGGGGATGCTCCTTCCCACAGAGGGAGGGGGGTTACAAACTCAGGCCTGAAATATTAGGATTCTGCCCGCCCCAAAATTGCCAGGGAAGCGGACAGAAATCAGAGCAGAGCCCCTCTGAGGTCCCCTGGCTCATCCCAGGATCGATCCCGGAGCCCCCACCATTGGCTGGCTGCCTCCAGCACGCCTGGAATCATAATTCTGCCAGCCCTGAGGGTTCGGAAAACAATACTGGAAGTAATCCCTTTTGATCTGATGCTAATCCCAGATAATTGCTTTCAGGCTTAATAGGAAAACTGCATTTTGGGGGGGGGGGAGGGGGGGGGGGATTGGTCAGTTTGGAAGAGCTTTGATTGAGCTGCCCGCTGGAGGTGCTTGTTTTAGCAGAGGGAGCTCCATTGTTCCCGGGAATGCGGGATGCCGGGAGTAATGACAGAGGCCGTGATCCCGCAATTAAACCCGTCTGGTGCAGACATCCAGCACATGGATGGCAGAGCCTTCCCTCGGGAAGGAGCCTTTCTGAGCCGCTCCAAGCTGGGGGGGGGACTCAGCTCTTTCAGGAAACCGGGAAAACTGCTGCCACGGAATGCTGAGGAGGTCAGATGCATCCGTGGAATGCTGAGGAGGTCAAATGCACCCGTGGTTTAGAGGACATGGGATAAATTCACAGCTAAACAAACCTATGGGATCAGGGGGACGGGATCGTCCCCACCCACAGCTCTGCCTGGAGGGGTCCAAGAAGCGCCCCCCGTTTTTCAGGACACACGGATTTGGGAGCTGTTCAGCCTCCTCAGGCACCGTGACCCCTCACGAGCCGAATCTGGAGCTCTGAGTGCCCCATAAATCACCAATCCCGGCACCCCGGAGGCGTTTTCCCGGCGCTCCGGGCACACTTGTCACGTTAATGGGAATGCTGGATTTGGATGGCAGCTCAGTGGGTCACTGTGCTCTCTCCCTCTGTTCCCCTGGAGCCCCGGAGCGGGGCTGACTGTGGCCATTCTTCCTGCTTATCCTCCAAAACTCCCAAACAATGGGTTTTCCATTGTTCATTAACCAAAGGTTCCCATTTCACAGCTGTGGGTGTTGGGAAGTTCATCTCACGGCCTCGGCCCGAGGGACCAGGTGGGTTTGTGGCCACCCCGGGGCTGCACATCCTTTTTATTTCTGGAATATTGGCTCTCTGAGGAAGGATTGCTGCGGGATGGTTTATTCAGGCAGCGAAGTTCCCAGTCAAGGCTTTAGAGGTGATCACAGAATCACAGAATTCCAGAATGGTTTGGGTGGGAAGGGATTTTAAAGGGCATCTCATCTCATCTCATCTCATTCCACCCTCCTGCCCACAGGCAGGGACACTTTCCACCAGCCCAGGTTGTTCCAATCCCCATTCAACCTCTAACACTTCCAGGGATGTGTCAGCCACAGCTTCTCCCTCTCTCACAGGGAAGGATGGGCGAGGGATCCCAAAAAGGCGGATTTTTAGCACGGAAAAGCAGCCGAACCTTTGGGTGTCAAATCCAAACTAGTCCCAGCTTTCCAAGACTGGCCGGAGGATCCCGGAGCGCCAAGTGGGAGCATTCCTGCTGCCTTTGCTCTGAGCTCCTTCGCCCACTGGGGGGAGCATATGGCAAACGATTGGATACTCGGGACACGCGCTGGGAACAGGTTTGCACTTAAGGGAGGGCTGGGGAAGCTGGTTAGACCTTGCTCGAGCAAAAGAATATTAAATAAATTAAAAACTGGAGAGAATTGTGATTTTCAAAGAGCTTTTCCTGCTGGGAAGACACTCAGCAAGGAAACTCCACGGAGCTTTCCCTTAATTTAGTCATGTAACACAAATATTAACATAGTTTACAATAAAAGAGTCAATTTCGTTTATAACTCAGCACAGTTACCTTCGTTTTTTAAACAAATAAAACATACAGAGGTAGAACGGAATCACCTGAAATCCTGGAGGAGTTTTGGAAGCTGCCCTGTGGGAATAACTTCAATGTTTTCCTTTTGGTGAGTCACAGCTGAGAACGTGCCTCAGTTTTACCTGTGGGGAAGGGAAGAAGGAAAAGAGAAGCAGTTCCCATCCTGTCCCACTCCTGTCCCACACCAGAGCCAGGTGCTGCCCTTGGGACCCTTAAACCCCTCTCAGGGTCTGCCTGTTGTCCCCAAAACATGCTGGGGGGGGCTGGTGGGAGCCTGTTCCCAACAAGGAACAAGCCTGTTTCCATTCCAAGGGATCCGTGTCACAGCACCAGTTTATCCCTGTTAATGCCTCTGCTGCTCCAGGTGCCCCAAGGGGCTCCAAAATTTATGGATGTGGCATCCCCTGAGCACAGGGAGGGACAGCAAAGGGAAAGGTTTCAATCCTGGTTTATGACGAGCCTTTCTCCTCTCAAAGACCATCAATCTCCCCTTTTTAAATCACCTTTGTTAGGAGAGAAATGCCGAGTGTCTCAGCCTGAGGAGCTGGTGGTGACTCCCACCCATCCAACACGGTTCCAGCAGCTCCATGCTCTCAGGGATGGCATTCCAGATCCCTCTGGCATCCCCACCTTGCTTGGGAGCTGTTTTGGCTGTGGCCAAGCAAAGGGCAAAAAAAAAAAAGTCCCCCCAACCTGCTGCTGCAGCCTCCCAGTAACTCACCGCTGACAGCACAGCAAACGGAACGCCGTGGATTCCCGGGATCTGTGGTTTTCCAGAAGAGCCGAGCTGTGCCCTGACTCATGAAAACACACCGAGCCCCAAATAGTTTGTTTGCTGTTCAAACAGTCGGGTTTATGTGTGTGTGTGTGAGACTTATTTATTTGTATTAATCCAGGTCACATTTCCCCGGAGACTTCGCTGCCACCGCAGGGCCCCATCCAGCGCCCTCGGATGCCCTTCCAGGGAATCCAACAGCACCTGGATCGCGGCCACCAGGCACCATTTCCAGAGGTGCTGGGCAAACACAGTTCCCGAGGGCCTTTGGAGCGCAGCTTTGGGAATCTGCCCCTGTTGGGATTGATCCCTGTTTGGGATTGAGGGGGATGCACTGCCTGCTTCCTGACAGGGTGCTTGGATGTCTGGGAGGAACAAAAGGCTGCTATTCCCAAGCTCTGGAATGCCATGCAGGGATGATTACACAGGTTAAGGTTTAAAGTTAGTCCCAGTTTACTTCAATGGCCCTGTAATAGCCCTCATTAGGGATGAGCCCGGCACAGGGCAGGGATTGGAACCCAGCCTGGTGTTATTTCATCGAGGGGGATGTTCCCACAATTCCCCTCAGCCTCTGGGAATGCCTCTCCCCCTTTGATCCTCTGTAGGTGGAGCCGAAGGGGAATATTCTGTTGGATAATATTCCAGGGTCAGCCCAAACCTCGGGATATGTGGCTGTGTGTGAGCTGAGGGACCGAGAGCAACCACGGCATCCACAGGGTGGGACAGATCCAGGGATCGTGACCCATCCCAGTATCCCAGTGCATCCCAGCCGAGCGCCAGCCAGCCCAGGATACGAATTCCATGATTTTGTGGTTCCATCTCCCTGCTGGCACCCGTGGGAGATTCCCTGACTCGATGGGATGGGCAGTTATTGGGGATGCACCTCGTGGATGCACAAAGCCAGGCCACGTGCTGGGAACGTCTGCCATGGGAAAATTCCCACATCTTAGTGCTCATGGAATTCATTCAATAGTGCAGTTGATGATCTCAATGGGAAACAGGCTCCTCCAGGTTCCTTTGCTCCAGACAGGAGGAGGCTGTGGAGAGAAATATGGGAGCAGAGATGTGGACAGTAATTAAATACAGGGCTGAGAGGGGCAGGATGTTGGCAAGTTCCTGATAAAAATTCCTAATTGGAGCACTTCTGGAACACACAGTTTCAGGAGAGAATGGGAATGGATTCCCACTACCTCTCCTATGGACCAAGGATGAGTTTTGGAGGTGTCCCAGGGACTTCTAAGGGGACCTTTTGGCATCTGGTTTGTCCTTGCTGAAGTTTTATGGTTCTGGAACCAGCCAGAACTGACTATGGACAAGGTTCCATTTTCAAAGGATGTGCCAGGAATTAGAGAACCATTGGATAATCCCTGGGTGGGGCCTGGAGCAACCTGCCCTGGTGGAAGGTGCAGCCTGGTGGTCCTGAAGTTTTCACAGGAGGCCCCACAAATATTTGACCGCCGCTGGTGTGGGGTGGGATGGCCGTGTTTGCCCAGAGGAGAGGGGGAAAGACCCTGGAATGTATTGATTGGATTCCCGTTGGAGCACAAATGGCTCCTCGGGAGCCGAGAGGAGATAATGGCTCGGCAAACAAGGGCACACGGAGAGCACTTGGCTGGAGGGATTCCTGCTTTGTCCCAGGGCAATGAAAGGAGAGGGGAAGGTGAGGACCCCGCTGCTCTCCAGGGATTCCTCTCATCCAAAAGGGACGGGGGAATTCCCGGGGGAATGGATCTCTCCGGAAGGGAAAGAATTTCAAAAAAAAAGGAGGAGAAGGGAAAAAAAAAGTTGTGTCGGGATTTCTCAGCTCTGGTTGCAGGCACAGAAAAACAGAAATATATATTTAAAAATTATTATTATTATTCATATAACATACAATTATATATTATGCAACATTTTAATATATATAATATATAATATATAATATATAATATATAATATATAATATATAATATATAATATATATTATACATATAATATATAAAGTATATATATATAAAAAATATATATATTCTAATATAACACCACCACCATCAATAACAATAAAATAAAATTTAAATTTTCTCTGCAATTTTTCACCTCTGGTTGCAGGCACAGAATAACAGAGATATAAAAAATAATAATTATTATTATTATTCATATAACATACTGTTATATATTATGTAACATATTCTAATATATATAATATATAATATATAATATATATTATATATTTTGTGTATATATAAAATATATATATATATTAAAAATATATTCTAATATAACACCTCCACCATCAATAATAATAAAATAAAATTTAAAACTTCCTCTGCAATTTTTCAGTTCAGGTTGCAGGCATAAAAGAGATATAAAAAATAATAATAATTATTATTATTATTCATATAACATACTGTTATATATTATGTATCATATTCTAATATATATAATATACAATACATATAAAATACAATATATAATATATATAATATATAATATATATTTTTATATATTATTTTTATATATATATAAAATACATATTCTAATATAACACCTCCACCATCAATAATAATAAAATAAAATCTAAAATTTCTCTGCAATTTTTCAGCTCAAGTTGCAGGCAAAAAATAAAATAAAATAACAATAATAATAACAATAACAATAATAATAAGTAGTATTAGTAACAAGAATAGTAATAGTAATAATAGTAGTAATAAGAAGTTTCACTACAGTTTTCCAGCTCCAGTTGCAGGCAGAAACTAACTAAGTGAATAAATAAATGAATGAACAAGTAAACAAATAAATAAAATAAAAGTTTCCCTGTGATTTTTTCAGCTCAGGTCGCAGAGAGAAAAAGCAGTAATTAAAAGAAAAAAAATAAGTAAAATTTCCACAGCAATTTTTCAGCTCAGGTTGTGGACAAAAATAACAACAACAACAACTACAACAACAACAATAATAATAATTTCACTGCAATTTTTCAGCTCAGGTTGTGGGCAGAAAAAGAAACAATAATAAAAAATTAAATAAATATCAACTCTCCCTGGAATTTTTCAGCTCTGGTTCCCTGTCCCTGGGCGGAGTTCAAGCTTTCAGCCCCTGCAGTGGGATTTCAGGGGGTGGATTAGTGGGAATGTTGTGCCATCCATAGGGATTTTCTGTGTTATTCCATCTCAGGAGCTGTGGAGGGATCAGGGGCAATTCCCACCTGCTCCAGCTCTGCCCTTCCAGCATCTCCACCACAAACCAACATCCGGCTCCTCTTCCCAAAACACTGGATTTGTCTTGGAAAACCTGCCTGGGGCTGGCAAAGTCGGGAGTTATGGAGCCAGGAGGCGTGGGGTGATTCATTCCTCCAGGAAGCAGCTGGAGACATCCTGGAGCAAGAGGAATGGGCCTGTTGGGAAGAAGAATGTGGGATTCAGGACCCAGGGAGGGGGATGAGATCCCTGCAGGGGATGAGATCCCAACAGGGGATAAGATCCTGCAGGGGATGAGATCCTGCAGGGGATGAGATCCCACGGGGGATGAGATTCCAGCAGGGGATGAGATCCTACAGGGGATGAGATTCCAGCAGGGGATGAGATCCCACAGGGAATGAGATTCCCGCAGGGGATAAGATCCTACAGGGAATGAGATTCCAGCAGGGGATAAGATCCTACAGGGGATGAGATCCTGCAGGGGATGAGATTCCAGCAGGGGATGAGATCCCACAGGGGATGAGATCCCAGCAGGGGATGAGATCCCACAGGGGATGAGATCCTGCAGGGGATGAGATCCTGCAGGGGATGAGATCCCACAGGGGATGAGATCCCACAGGGGATGAGATCCCGCAGGGGATGAGATCCCGCAGGGGATGAGATCCTGTGAGGGATGAGATCCTACAGGGGATGAAATCCCAGCTGGGGATGAGATTCCAGAAGGGGATGAGATCCTATGGGGAATGAGATCCTACAGGGGATGAGATCCTGCAGGGGATGAGATCCCACAGGGGATGAGATTCCAGCAGAGGACGAGATTCCAGAAGGGGATAAGATCCCACGGGGGATGAGATCCCAGCGGAGCAGTGGGATGCAGGCGCTGCATCCCCTCCCAGCAGTGGGCAGTGACTGGAGCTATGGGGAGGAATGGAAGGGCTGGGATAAGGGCGGGATTCCCTCTGGAATCAGGAGCCGCCGCCTCCACTCTCGGCTCACTGAAAACCACGGGCGCCTTCAAAGAGCCGCAGGACTGAGGGTTTATGGGATTATCCCTGAGCACCTGCAGACCTTTGTGAGCCCGGCCCGGGGCTGCCAGGGACATGATTCATCCGTAACCTACACCCCAATGAGCCTCCAAGTGCTCCTGCTGCTGCAGTGGGATGTGGCTCGGCACGTGACCGGCTCCCCTTGGCTCTGCCCCGCTGCCACGGCCATTCCAGCTCCATGTCCTGCTCCCCAGCATCCAGGACTTCCCACCCTTTCCAGGTTTTGCCTCGTTTACTGTTATTTTTCCCTCTTTTCCCGCTTCTCTCCAAAATTAAATGGCATCATCGTCGTCCGCTCCTAATTTAATTTTCCCCAGTGTTATTATCTATCCCTCAGACATTCCCAAACTCACTCTTCCCAAGACCTCTGTGGATATAACAGGCCTTTACAAGTCACCCCAACACACCCAGCGCACCAACCTTACAACCTAAGCCCATAAACCTCCTGTTATTCCTCCTTTTTTTTCCATCCTAAAAGGATTATTTCAAAGCCAATTTTTATAATCCCATCCCGGTAACGAGCGTGTCCCCCCCGGGGGTGTTCAATGTGTGGAGCGAGGAGAGCATGGCAAGGATGGTGTGTCCTGGCTCACCACAGTATTCCAAGCTTCCCACAGCCGGGTTGTTTTTCCAAACCCACCTCCAGCTCCTGTTTCTTGGAATTCCAGCCTTCTGGAGGGCACCAGCAGGAACCCTGCAGGAAGCAAACAGCTCATTTGAAGGTGTCCCCCCAAAAAACCCGGGGCCATCACAGGTGGCTGCTTCCAGAGGGAAGGAAAGGAAGGATTATTTTGTGAACATCAGGCCCGTTCCATCCGTCGGAGTCAGCGAAAAATGCATCGGACAATTATACTGCCCTTAATTCTGGGATAATGGAACAATGAGAGATGTCTGTTTGCATTCCGTAAAATTAAACTGTATGCAGCTATTTATCTTTTACCTTAATTGTTTGAGCTTGTTTCTAATGTAAACTGTTGTAATTTTAAATAAATATAATAGAAAAAACTTTCCAAGGTATCGGAAATCCAGAGCAAATTTACTTTGCAAATAGGCTTTGGTAGGTGTGTTTCATGCCGAGGATCCCCAACTGACACTTCCATTCAAAAATATTTTGAGCACAGCGGTGGAGGCTCCGTCGTTCCCGGTAGGATGGGGAGAGCTCCAGGACAGGAGAGGACCTGGCTGGGTGGAGGAGGCTGAAAGAAGAAAGAGTTAGATGGGATATTGGGAAAGAAATTCCTCCCTGGGAGGGTGGGGAGGCCCTGGCACAGGTTGCCCAGAGCAGCTGTGGCTGCCCTGGGATCCCTGGAAGTGTCCAAGGTCAGGTTGGAGCAACCTGGGCTAGGAAAAGTGGCAGGGGGCTGGAATGAGACAGGCTTTAAGGTCTCTTCCAACCCAAACCATCCTGGCATTCCATGACCCACAGTGGGTCCAGGGAACTCGCTGACAGGGAGCCCCGTGCCCGAGGAGGACATAACCCTGACAGTCCCATCTCCTCTGGCTCTTGACTCTTGGCTTTTTATCACCGTTCCGCAGGAGTCGCTTAAAAATAGGACTGAGGCTTGTTGGGACCAGTTTTATGGGGTGGTTTGGGTGGGTGACGGGAGAAGGACTCCGGGTCTTTCATCTCCCACCCCACCACATCAAATACTGGTGGTTGGGCCAACGTGCCCAGGCCTGCCTCCACCGTGCCAGCAGACACTGCAACGCTCAGGTGGTGACTCCAGGACTCCCAGCAAGGGAGCAGTGGGGTCAGGGCAACCTTTTCAGCCAAGTCTATCATCGGGTGCCACGCCAAAATCCCAATTATCCCGCAGCTCCCAGCTTTGTAGCTCTTTGAGGAGTTTCAGAGATGATCTGGGTTAAGCCCCGAGATGTTGATTAAGGGGGTGAATGCAACTGTTGACTCAGCCCCGAGGGGTGGTTATAAATGTGTCTGTTTGTTTTTCCAGTACCTCGGGAAGGCTCCACAAAGGGGAGCTGCGCCCGGGGTTGAAAGGTAACCGCGGTGATTAATGACATGTCCATTCAGAGCCACACGGCTTTGTCACGGGGTGGTCTCTGCTGCTTTTTGGAGTTGAGCAACCTGGGGAAGAGGAAAGAGAGGCTGTAAAAGTGAAAGCCCGGCGAAAATTAATTAATTGCCGAAACAAAAGAGCGGGTGGGGTGGGCCCCCCCCCCCTCCCACACCTGGAATTCGGTGGGCAGGCCCATCTCTGTAGGATCCTTGTGCAGGCTCCCGTAAATCACGGCTGGTGCCGCTTTCAGAGCGTGCAGCCAGTCAAAGGAGGTGGAATAGGAATGCTGGGGTTGGTTCGGGCTTGTTGGCTGCGTGTGCCAAGAGGATTTTTTGGATGACTGCAGCCCTCTTGACAAAGGGAATTCGCTGGTTGGGAATTCGAGTTTGCGCTGGGTCAGGGCGCCGGGGGATGTGCCCACGGACTGGGGAGCTCGGAGGCTTTTTGGTGGAGGTTCCAGTGTCCTGTAACCATCCCTGATGCTCCATTGAGGCTACTGGGGCAGGATGGAGCTTTGGGCACACACTGGGCACGGGCCATTCCAAACCCTGATCCCCAGGACCTGTGCTGAGTCCTCTGGGATCACGGCAGCTCGGGTTAGGGTGAGCACCCCTGCTTTTCTTGGACTGGGGGATCCAAGCCGGTCCAACATTCCACCCGATTTCCCTGGTGCCAGCCGTGGGCACCGTGGAAACAAGGAGGTGCCAGGAGGGAAATACCCCAGCTTGGAAAGGGAACAGGCAAATCCCGTGTGAATGAGAGCACCCACATCGCTGAGGTGGCACAAAACCATCCAACACCCGGCGCAGAAACCCCCCCTGGGAGCCTCTGCCTAGCCGGGGCCGCTGCCGAGCCACCTCAGGGCGCTCGGGTGACACCGAGGGTCCCCGTGCATCCCCCCGGGGCGGTGGCGGCTGCTGCTCCTCGTGTCCTCCGGCTCCTTTAGATGGCACCATCCCGCCGCGCTGGAGCCCGGCTCCATTAGTATTCTCCCGGCGAAGGCAGGAAAATTCCTTCATTACGGGGCGGCGGGAGCGCGGCGATAATTACCGAGGCGGTGCCAGCAACTCCGGTCCTGCGGAGGGCGGGGGGGAAGGTCGAGCTTCTGCCCCCCAGCAGCCACATTCCTCCTCCCCACGGGTATCCCCGGGTGGGACCGGCTGCGGATGCGACACTGCAGCCTATGGTTTGGGAAGACTGGTGGGATTGCACCCCATTCCATGTTCTCCATGGAGCTGTGTGGCTGATCCCTCCCTCTAGCTTTGGGAGAGCCACCTGGGAGCAAGAGGACTCGAGCAGAAAGTTTGGACTGTCGTGGGTGAAGATGGTTAATAGGGATCATCCTCACCCGAATTGATGGGCCTTCCTTCATCAGGCGTCCCCTTGGTTCCAAAAACACATCATGTCTTTGAAAACATAGAGAAATAACCTCATTTGAGATTTCAAATCTAGGGAAAATGTGGCTGGCAGAGGAGCTGGGAATACTGGGTGTTTCTCCCAGTAACTTTCCCCCCTCTCTGGGATTTTTAAATTTAAACACAGCACCAAAACCCACAGCACCAGAACCTTTCCACCCAGCAGAACATGATTTCCCCCAGGGATGTGTCCCTCCTTCCCTCCCTCCCTCCCTGACAGGCCAAGTGCCCCCTTTTCCCTAATTCCTGGCTGCCCCTGAAACAAAGCAGCAGCAGGGAATTCCCGGGGTCAGCCCAAATCCCTTGTTCTCCCAGCCTGCTCCCGGCCCCCAGGAGCTGCGGGCCTTGTTCAGCCTTTTAGAAGTGCAAATAATCCCAATAAATGGGGGGGAACAGATCAAGCGGTGGGGCAGGAGCTCATCCCAATCTCGGGGCTGCCCAGAGCCTTTGGGAGCCACTTGGGTTTATTTTTCCTGGGTAATTTTTTTGGGGGGAGAGGAGTAATTTTGGTCTCTCTCCCTTAAACATCAGAAGCCATGTTCATCTGCTGGTGCTCGGGGCTCTGTCTCCACACCCATCCCTGTGCTGGCACCTGAGGGGGATCCAAACCATCCCCACATTCGGGGTTTTGGGATGTGCAACATTCCCTCATTAAACTGATGTTTATGAATTAAAAAAAGGATCCTAAACGAGTCCTGGGCCTGGGGAATTATGATGGCTGTTTAGAGCTGCTGTTTGGGATGTGGGCAAAGCAGGGATGGGCCCCAAACGAGTGCTGTGGGTGCTGGAGGGTGGGGGAGCCCCCGTGTCACCCCGAGTCTGTGTTTTACTCACTTGGAAGCGCAGGATCCACTTGTGGAATAGCACTGGCAGGGGAACAATTCCTGTCCCCCCTGACCCCAGGGAGTGCCACTCCTGGGCAGTGAAAACAAGCATTAAACCCCTGATATTTTCCCTCACAAGCACCCAACACGCCCCCCCCCCCCCACACACACACACACCCCGGGCAGCCAGAGCAGCGACCCCGCACGAGTGTCTCCTTTATCTCCCTCTGCCTTTTGTTCCCCTCCAGCCTTCCTTTGTCTGTGCCGAGCCCACGATGCTCCCCCAAGGATGCTCCATCCCGGGGTCCCTCACCCAGGGTGGGCACCCGCCAGAAACCTCCCCCCCTGCTCGCTCCTGCTCGCTCCACCTCGCTCCCGGGGCGTTTTGGGGGATCATCTTTGGGGTTGCCGGTGGGTTTGGTTACCTGGGAAGACAGATTTGGCTTCCTCTGGCTGTGGTGTGTCAGCTCCCATCACTTTGGTGTTTATTTGTGGAGTCTTTCCCTCTCCTCTCCTCCTCAAACCCACCAAGTCCCACACTGAGCATCTTTTGAGGCATCGGGTGCAAAATCCTTGCTCCTTTCTACACTTTATTTTCCCCTTTGGACGGAGCAGGGGGGAAAAAAGGGGCTCAGTGTAGTTTAAATAGACCTGGAAGGATTTCTGTGCAGAGGGAGAATTCCCATTATCCATTCAGTTTTACCCCACTGAAGAAGTTTTCCCCCATCAGCCACTGAATTTTCCCCGTTTAACCATTGAATCTTTCCTCATTATCCGTTGAATTTTCCCTCCTTAAGCACTGAAGTTTCCTCCCTTAACCATGGAATTTCCCCCCATTACTCACTGAATTTTCCCTCATTATCCACTCAGTTTTCCCCCATTATCCATTGAATTTTCCCCCATTATCCATTGAATTTTTCCTCCTTAACCACTGAAGTTTCCCCCTTTAACCACTGAATTTTCTCCCATTATCCATTGAAGTTTCCCCCTTTAACCATTGAATTTCCCCATTATCTATTGAAGTTTCCCCATTAAAGTTTCACATTCCTTGCCCAAAATTACAAACCCTGGGATGGGCAGAGAAAGAAATTCCAAGTGCAAGCCCCAGCACAGTTGTTTGTGGGTGACAGCGAGTAAAGGGCTAGCACAAATTTAAGGAAAGCGGAAAAAAAACCAACAACACCCAGGAGGCCAAAAAAACCACCAAAAAAAAATTCCAAACACGAACTGCAGCATTTTAACCTCGTTTTTTTTTTTCCACCTAAATTCGCCCTTCCCGCGGCGGTTTGAAACTCCTGGGATTCTTCCTCCTGGGAGAAGGAGCCGTGATTTAGGAAGGGAAGCTCCTTGCTTTTCCCGCTCCAGAGGGGCCCAGACTCTCATCTGGGAGCCGCTGGGCCCAATGTCGTGCCGGCGACCCCGCTGTCTCACCCCGGCCTGCTGAGTTATGCCGCGCTCGCCCGGCAACTTCTCCCCGAGTAAATTGTATTTAGACAACAATATATTTCATTCAGGTCTTTTGCAATGTCTGGACCAAGGTCAGTTTTATATTCTGCCGAAATCATAAAGTGACACTTGAGATAAACAGAATGTTTACTCTCTCCATGTGAGCCGAAGCTGATATGTAAATTTATCCTTATTCTGTCATCAAATTTGCATTTACCCTCTTAGTCAAACACTACAGGCTTCCAAATCAAACAGCTTTAATGGTGGTCAGCCCTTTCCTGACCGATTGCCATATCAGAGAGGGAGCAACGGCAATTTAGATTAAAATGAAAAGAGTAACACCACGCGACACGACGACGAGCGTCATCCGCTCCGCCAGAATTGGATCAGCTCCGCATCCCGCGGCTCCGGGGTTGGATGCTCGGCCGCCCGGAACGCGGCCTCCACATCCTCCCGCTGCCACTCCGGGCCTTTATCTGCCCTGCACAGACCCTGCTCACCTCTCATTATTTTTCTCCTTCTGATCAAACAAGCCAAGTGCCACTAAATAAATTTTGCCGCGGTCGTTGTTGGTTTTTTTTTT
>NW_020897919.1:673600-689034 GCF_003984885.1 Neopelma chrysocephalum
AAGCAAAGAAAGAGGAGAGAGAGAGAAAAACAAAGGCTAAAAAAAAAAATAAAAAAAATTAAAATAAATAAATTTAAAGGCAAAAAAGCTGGAGGAGGAGGGGGAGGAAAAAAAAAAAAGGGGGGGAATTTTCCTTTTCAGCTCGGCTGTCAAATGGATCTCTTGGAGTGGGAGGGCTGGGAGGGAACAGATATCTGCCTCTCTCCGGAGCCTGGAAGTATTTCTGCCATTCATGAAGCCAAGGGATGCCACACACATTCTGTTTGTTCAACATAAGCAAACAGATTGTAAACTGGCTGATAATTTTTGTACTGACAATGTCATTTACAGCTGTCAGCCTTTTGTCTGGCATGTTTGCTTTATTCAAATATGAACCAAGTGGACCTCCCTTCCACCGCTTTCTTCTGCATTAAAATCACATCAATTCCGTTCCATTCTGTCTTATCTAAAATTCATTGGAGGCCAATCACTTGGATGAATGCTTTGGGGTTTCCATGGAGGCAAGAAGTCTAGTGTGGACTTCAGGGGATTAGGAAGTTTCAGATTTAAAGCCTTGAAGTGCACGTTTCTTTCAGTTCTTTCTTTTGATTGCGGAGGAAGGGGAAAGAAAAAGGAGAGGGAGAAAAAAAAAAATAAAAGAAAAAGAGGGAGAGGAAAAAAACCGAGGGGAAATTTCGAGATAATTTAATTTTTGCGGCGCGGAGCAACCCCTGCCCGTGGCACATGTGTCAGGACACGCTCGTCCGACGGGATTTTTTTGCTTCCAACACAATTCCCGGCCGCGATTTTTTTTCCAGCTGGGCTGGAAGGAGTTTATACTGTACCGGCATCTCCCCCCAGCCCCGTGTCCTCAACAGGATCCTCTCCGCCCGCTCCCATATAATAAATTCAGCCCCGTCTTCAATTAGATTGATTTGGATCCAGCTGCTTCCCAGGGTGCTGCCCGCAGGTCTGGAAGCATCTCCCTTTGTTAATAGAGGTCACGGCACTCTGTGTTAAATAATTCACATCAGGCTATCTGTCTGTCTGTCTGTCTGTCTGTCTGTCTGTCTGGGGCAGCTGCAGATGTTGCCATCGGTGCGGAGCTCCCGCTCCCACCTGGATCCCAGACGCTTGCACCAAGGACAATGTTTCATTTATGTTTGTTGCTCGAGCCCCTGTAAATCAGGAGGGACCCAGCAGGACGGATTTAGGTTGATTTGGTTTTATCTTTGAGCTCTCCGGTGTTGCTGTGGTCGGATTTCTGGTGCCGGGCAGAGGTTTGGGGCTGGTTTTCCTGCCCCTGCTGCCAGCCCCAATTTAAGGGAGCCAAGAGTGGAAGGAGCCAAATCACAAACTGGGCATAAATCTTGGGTTTATGGGTTGCGGGCAGAGAGGGAAAGGAGCTGTTTGTCCAGGGAAAGCCGGGGTTTGGAAACACCCCTCCTGGTGTCCCCTTCCCAGCTGCCCCACCAGGTGACAACTAAAGTCACCTTTTCCCTGTCCTGCCACGGTGTCCTTTCCCTGCGCCCAGGGATTAAAAACCTCCAGGCAAACCTCAAAGCAAAAAAAGCCCCGGACTGGTTTAGTAAGTCTGAAATCTTCAAAAAAAAAAAAAAAAAAAAGATAAATACGTGTGAGTTTCAGGACCCAGAAAGTAAATGAAAGGCAAAGTGCTCCTGGAGCAGAGCCCGGAGCAACCCCCCTGGCACGGTTAGGGGGGACTGGGGGATAGAGCCAAGCTTTCCTGGGACAGAGGGGAGCTTCCAGGGGGACAGAACCTGGCTGCCCAGCACACAGCTTGTCCCCTGGACCACGGTCACTGAGCCTGACATTCCTGCAGGGACAATGACATCAACGGCATCGGTGATCGTGGATTGTCTCAGGCTGTTCCCAGAAGGAGACATTCCCTATGATCCCATCGCCTGCCACGGGATGAGACTCATCCCCTCACCCCGGCAGTGGGTCTGCCCACGTTTTGGGGAAGGGTTTCCCTCTGCTCCCTGCACGAAGCACATCCCAGTGGGAACTAATATTGCCGTGACCCCCGTCGGGGAATGGAAATGCCATATTATCCATGAATCCCAGAGCTGCCTCTCCCGCTCCAGGCCTCCCCACAACCCCACCGATGCGTCGGGTCAATAAAAGCCTCGGCACACACCACAAACACACAACAAACCACACATCAACAAACAAACAGCCCGAGCAAACAGGCAAACAAAACTAATCAAGACATTTCTCCCGGCGTGTCCAGGAAGGGAAGGGAAGGAGCGCTGTTGCATTTCTGATGGCTGCCAGTCCTCTGGGATGGGAGTCCCGGCCCCTGTGCTCCACCACCCAGCCCGTGCAGAGGTGACCAGAGAGCTCATCCAGCTCCAGACACACCTCCCACCAGACCAGGTCGCTCCAAGCCCTGTCCAACCCGGCCTTGAACCTCCCAGCTCCAGGGACCGGCAGCACACGCCCTCCCCAGAACAAACTGCTTCAAGCCTCAAAAATAAACCCGAGGTCTAAGCTCCCCTTTTTGCCTTTGGAGCTTCATATATAGGAATTGACATTATTTCCCCCTTTTTTTCTCCCTCCTTTCCACAGCTACCTCCAGTTTGGGAATGACAGAGGTTGTTCCCTCGCAACCCCGGGGCGTTTAAGGGTTTAAAATCCCCGCGATGGAGCCGCTGACAGGGGGGGGTTTTGTTCCCTCGCTGCTCTGGCTCATCTTCCTTTCAAGTCGGGCTCCTTTTTTTTTTCAAAATTACAAAAGGGGGAAGAAAAGAAAAAAAAAAAGAGAAAAGGGAAAAAAAGTGGGAAGGAGCTTTTCCCCATCATTTGTCTTGCTGCATATAATAGCAGGAGGGAAAGGGGGGGGGGGAGCAGAGGAAACTTTTCCTTTGTTTCAATAATGTCTCATTTCAATTTGAAACAAAACTCAACCTGTGTGTGCTGCTTTATAAACTCCAGTCCTGGGGACAATGAAGGGTGGCAGCATCACCCTCCCTGTGCCAGCTGGGAAAAGGCCTTGGAACTGTTCGGGGTTCAAGACGATGGCTGAGGGATTTCTCCAAGCACAGATTGCTCTGTTTTTTACCCCAGAACAATGCCAGGAGTCCAGGAAATCCTGAAATCCTGCTCTTCTGGTACAACTCACTGCTCAAATACCATCTCCGTGGAAAATTGCATTTTCACAGAATTCCAGGCTGTTTGGGGTTGGAAATAGGCTTAAAGCCCACATTATTCCACCCCCTGCCATGGGCAGGGGCACCTTCCACCAGCCCAGGTTGCTCCAAGGATTATCCAGCCCGGCCTTGGACACTTCCAGGGATCCAGGGGCAGCCACAGCTTCTCCAGGCAACCTGTGCCAGGGCCTCCCCACCCTCCCAGGGAGGAATTCTCTCCCCATATCCCATCCATCCCTGCCCTCTGACAGCGTGAAGCCGGTGCCCCTCGTCCCATCACTCCATGCCCTCGTCAGAAGTCCCTCTCCAACCTAATTGATGTCGATAGGATCCGGGATCACCGGGAGATGCCGTGTGGTCCAACACGCCCCAAAGATCAAATCAACTAAAAAAACGGAGCTCGCTCTTATTTTTTTTTATGATCACTATTATTTCTTTTTCTTTCTTCCTCCCTTTCTTTGCCCCCCCAACACAAAACCCCCCCTGCCGCCGGCTCAAGCCGCACGCCCGTACAATGCCCGGTCCCACAATCCCTGTCCACTCCTGGGATATTTACGACACATCCCACAGTTGTCATGTCAACCCCCACAAGCCAGGGCGGCCTTTAAATCAAGCTGTCAAGGGGGCCAGAACGGCCCCCTGCTCCTATGCAAAATAACGCCCTGACTGACACCAGGCAGCGCATCTGGCATTTCGGGAGCTCTCCCCCCCCCGGGCTGCTGCTCCCGGCGCTACCTTTGGAACAGGAGTAGGGGCAGGGGGAGAATATCAATGAGATGGGGAAGATGGGCCTTTAAAACAAGAAAAAAAAAAAAAGGGAAAATGGGAGTTTGTTGGAAAACGGGAGTTTGTTGGAGTGTCAGGTGGTTGTTTTTCCTTCGGGGAGGATTCGGTGCTGCCACCTCAATAATCCCGGGGTTGAGCACGGAAGACGGTGCCGGGTGAGCAGCTGGGCCCGGTGACCTTGGAGGTCCCTTCCAAGCTGAACAATCCCGTGTTTACAGCCAACCACCACAGCCCCTTCCCTCCACTCTGCGCTCCTTGGACGGCTCCATCCTTATCCGGCCCCAAGGAACCTTTCCCCCTCACACCGGAATTATTTCCATCCAGCTGCTGGGGGGCAACAGTTGGGAAGAAGCACATTTTTACTGTGGCCAGCCAGTTTTCCCAAGGAAAGCCACCCCGGGGTGGCTGCCTGGCCATCCAGGTAACAGCTCCAGAGGGCTTTTCCCTTGGATCACACTCCGAGCTGTGTGTAAATACACGAGTGGCTGGAGGAGGGGGTTGGGAGAAGAACATCCCCGCTGCAGGAGGAGCTGGGAGCTGTTTCCAGGGAGAAAAACTAATTTTCTACACATTCCTACAATTTATGTTGTGGGTTTTTTAAAAATAAGAAGAAATATCAATTGCATTTCAGGCTCTCCACACCCAAAAAAAGACAATTTGAGCCAAATGTTTCATTAATGCTTCTGAAGTACCAAGATTAAGAAGAGAAGGCCCCATCCCTGGAAGTGTCCAAGGCCAGGTCGGACGGGGCTTGGAGCAACCTGGGCTAGTGGGAGGTGTCCCTGCCCAGGGAATGGGTTGGAACTGGATGAGCTTTAAGGTCCCTCCCAACCCAAACCATCCCACGATTAAAGAGGAGCTTGGAAGCTGGTCGAACACCTCAGGACTTATCAAACCCTTCTGCATTCACCTCGTGTGGGAAGTGCTGTGGTTTCCAACGCTGGAAACCCATTTATCCCTTAACAAGCTGAGCCTGAACGTTGGAAAACAGACTTCCCAACACACATATCACAGTCCAAAATTTCAGTACTTCCAACTTTAATACAAGATTTTAGTACCTCCTATTTTAATACCAGACTTTAATACCTCCTACTTCAACACAACAGAAGAACAACCAGCTGTTCTGCATCTGCCCGTCCCAGCTCCACATAATTCCATATTTTCCGCTCTGCAGCATCACCGGGAAGGTGGACGGTGATCCGGACAGGCAGGAGCTTTGCCTCCAGCAGCGCTACAACCTCCCGCGAGCTTCCCCACCGCTTTCCCCCGGCTTTGCATCCCGGTGCTGCCCGCGGGGCCGGGCGGGGGGAGCAGCCTGGGTGGTAACTCGCCCCATTAGCCGAGGTGACACACGGAGCGGGGGGGGGGGACAGACGGGGAGGTGTAAAGCAATTAGCGATCCCGTCAGGAGCTCTGCTCCCTCCGATCCAGCCCGGGGAGGTTCCTGCCGTAGCGCCGGGGACGGAAATGTGTCCCCAGCCCTTCGGCCCCGCTCCGTGCCCCGGCTCTCCCCGGCGCTGTGCCCGTGACCAGATGGCTGCCGAGGCCATTACAGCCCGGGGTGGCGATTTTGTGAGCATGCAAATGATGCCGCCGCGTTGGTGGCACGGTTTATTCCCCGCTAATTGCCGAGCTGTCCATCACTGTTATATTCGGCGCTGACAGGGGCTGTATTTGCATAGCCGAAGCTGCCCAAAGCGAGCATGTGGCTTTGGGGTTTTAATAAAAAAAAATACAGAAGTTTATATTTCACGTTTCACCCACCGGGGTGAAACGTCGCCGGGCTTTTTTGTATGCGCGGCCCCGCCGCTTCTCCGGGAGGAGGATGAAACCCAGCACGATCCGACTGCGAAGTTTGCAAACAACCTCCCACCCCCGGGCTCTGCATCGCATTTCCCTTTGTGTCCTGGCTCAGGGCACGGAGAGATCACAGACCCCATCCTCGCCTGTTTACTTTGGGAACAATCAGTAATGTATGAATAATAATGCCACCCTCTGACCATGACTAATTGAATCCCGGCATGTTGCGGGGCCGGCACAAAGCTCCGCTCCCCGCCGCTCCATCAGCACCACGTTTCAAGTAGCAGCCGACAATGATTGATGCCGACGTGCCTCCAAACAAGGCTCCTTAAACACCCAGCGCTGGCACGTACGGACCTGCAGCCCCCGGATTCAGCCGTCTGTTCTGCTAAAGGTCCTTCCAGAGGATGGTTTGTCCCCTCTGCAGCAGCCTCCGTCCCCTGGCGGGATCTCCATCTCCCCACGGAGATCTGGATATCTCTGCTGAGACCCCTCCATCCCCTCCAGGACACCTCCATTCCTGCAGAGAACTCACCACCCCTGCCAGACCCTCACCATCCCTTCCAAGACCCCACCATTCCCACCAGGATCCCCGTTTTGGGACCCCGTTATTCCCGCTGGGATCCTGCCATCCTCAGCTGTGCCGCCCCAACACCAGGGAGAGGCCACTGGGCTTCCAAACAAGTCTCCTTAAACACCCGACACACAGACCCTGCAGCCCCTGGGTTTATCCATTCATTCCATTAAAGGTCCTTCTGGAGGATGGTTTTTCCCTTCAGGCAAGGCCCTCTTTGCAGTGGGAGAGGTAAGGGGCAGGAATTTTGCTTTAATATCTATTTATCCCTCTCTCTGTCCATCCAAGAGGCTGTTAGCTTGCAAATCCAGAGGCAAAGCTGGATGGAAAAAGCAGCAGCCCAGGATCCCAGTCTTTCAGCTCAGCACCAAGTGGACCCTGGAACAATGCTCTTCCTGGCCTCACTGCTCTGCTATCCCACGAAAAAACACAGGAGAGGAACTCCAAAGCCTCCTTGCCCTGGGGGTGGTACTTGCACCTCCAACTCCAAAAAAAATCCTCGTTTTTCCATCAGAAGTTCCCAGATCGACAGCAAGCCCCACCTCCCAGGGGCTGCAGAGGACACGGCTGGGATGTGCATCAGCAGTGACTCTGGTCTCCCCAGGTCCTGCCTCAGGACCTGAAAGCCTGAAAAATGAGGATTTGAGCCCCGGGCCACCAGCCCTGGGTTTTATCCAGCTCCCCCCCGGCACATATTCCAAGTTGGCTCCCTCACTGTGACGGTCAGGCAAATGTCCAGGTCCGGCCTCGTGCGGGCAGGACACTCCATTGGAGTGAAAGAAGGCCGAGAAGTCCATTAAATCCTTTCTTTAGGGACCCGACGGACTGAAACGCCGGTGATTTATTTGCTCCTGCTGTATTTGGGGTTTCGGGAGCCGGGTGCCAGCGCCCGGGGCGGCTCCAGCTCCGGAGCTCCGGCCCTGGGGGGGGAGTCAACAACAGCCCAGTTGAGCAACACGGAGCCAAAGGGAATCCGGCCTTTGGACCCAGAGCCAAAGGGAATCCAGCCTTTGGACCCAGAGCCAAAGGGAATCCGGCCTTTGGACCCAGCCTGACGATCCCCGCGGCGGGGACACGAGGCTTGGGTCAAAACCTTTTGCTGAGCTTGGCCTTGTGGCTTTTTCCAAGCTTTGCCTTGGCTGTTGCCGTGCGGGAACAGCAGTTGGCAGCACGGCTGTGCCCACTCGCTGCCCATCGCGGCATCCCGGCCGTACCCCTCTTCCTGGAGGCATCCTGCCAGCTCCCACACACGCCCGGGGGGTAAACCTTGGGAGAAAAGGGCTTTATTTCCCTCCTGGGGAAGGGAGTTGCTCTGACTGGGATGTGGAAGATGGAGCCTGGTGCAGGATCAGCCTGCTCTGCTGCAGGAGCGTGGGACCATCCCAGGGACTGAGCAGCCTGGCCCAAGAGCATCCCAGTGCAAGACCATCTCAGTCTGGGAGCATCCCAGTGTAGGACCACCCCAGAGCCACGGTATCCTGCTGTGGGAGCCTCTCAGTCCAGGACCATCCTGGTCTGGGAGTATCCCGGAGCAGGAGCATCCCAGAGCCAGGTCCCTGATACCTCAGTGGAGTCAGGGATGCAGCAGAGCATCCCCATCCCAACTGGGCTTAGCCAAGACCCTCTGTTTGCACTGGAATAACTCAGCTTGCAATTCCTTCCCTGGAAAAGCCGCACTTCCGGGGCAGCAGTGAGCATTCCAGGGCTGGAACATCCCAGCCTGGGAGCATCCCAGAGCCAGGTCCCTCACACCTCAGGAGAGCCAGGGATGCAGCACAGCATCCCCATCCCAACTGGGCTTAGCCAAGACCCTCTGTTTGCACTGGAATAACTCAACTTTCACTTCTCTCCCTGGGAAGCTGTCACAGGACCAGAGCATCCAAGGCCAGGAGCATCCCAAGGCCAAGTCCCTGATGCCTCAGCAGGGTCGGGGACGCAGCAGAACATCCCCATCCCAACTGGGCTTAGCCCAGACCCGCTGTTTGCACTGGAACAGCCCGGCTCCCACCCCCCTCCCTGGGAAGCCGCCGCATTCCAGGCCACGGGAGCGGCTCCGGGGGGCTCCTCCCGTGTCCCCGGCACAGCATTCCCGGCGGCGGGGCCCTCGCGGCGCCCGCACTTATATGTACACTTGGTCAGGCTGTGTAAACTTTGACATGTGGATGTCAATCTTTCCCATATTTGCAGATGGCTTTATCAGAGCGTGATTAGTTTCTAGAACAAATTTGAGCAAAAGAAAACATTACCTACAGTATGTAAAGCCAACAGCCCCGGCGAGTTTCAGATTTGTCTATTTACATGGGCACGGGGTGTTTTGCTAAGGCTCTCGAAAAGTGATGGTAATTGAACAGTGCCAGTGTGTGAGGAGAAGCTGATGAGTTGTAAAGGTTTTATAAACAACCACGGTGGATTTGGCTACAGCCTTTGGAGTAATGTTTGTTAATCTCACCGAGCAAGTGTGCACCTCACGCAGTGTAAATACTCCCGAATTTGGAGGTGTCAATAGTGTAACTTTTACTGTTTGTAAAATCATTCGCTGATATCATCAGTAAGTTTACCAAACGTCCCGTGGCCAAATATAATAAAAGCTTAAGTAAGCGCCTGCCCAGGAATAAGGGAAAACATGTTTGCTGTTTGTTAAAGGATCCCAAAGAACATCCGACGCCCGGCTAATAAATACAGTCATTATCCCGGTTATCTTTGGAGGGATCCGCGGGACTCCCCGGGATGACGTACCAACCCCCGCTCCCGCTTTTCGCAGGGAATCCCCGGGCAGAGCGGGTTCCTGATGAAGCCATCTCCACCCTTCCCTTTCCCCTCGCTCGCTCGGCAATCACGGTATCCAAACACAGCCCCGCGGGCTTCGCCGGGGAGGAAACCGCGGCCGAAAAGGCCGGAATTTCGTCCAAAAATGCCATTATAACCACTAGAGGGCCCAAAAAATTTTAACGGAGAGACGCGATGCCAGCGGGGAGACAGACGCGTGTTCCCGAGGGATTTTTTTCTCCCCTCTGCGGGGAAGCAACTCTAATTTCCACCTCCACCCCACCCCCGCGCTTTTTTTTTTCTTTTTCTTTTTTTTCTTTTTGGCAATAAAAAAGGGTGTGGAAAGGAGGAGCGTGGCGGGAAGCGGCGCCGGGGGTTAATAAGCAGCCCCCGAGGCTGGAAATATTGATGGCAGCGGGAGATGAAACGGCTGTGACATTTAAAGGAGGAATTTGTGAACCACAAATATGAGCGTGACTGACACAGCATGGCAGCACATAAAATCAATACAAATAACCTAAACCTTAATACCTTGATCCCGGGGAAGAGCAGCGCATTACCGGGGGCTGCGGGAGCGGCGGGATGCGCCGGCTGGGCGCTATCGACTGCAGGGGGCAAGGACAATTAGGATGCTCTTTAGGGAGGGGGGAGTTCTCCTATCGCTTCCACACCTTCGGGGCGAAACGCGGGAGGGGGGGGCGGCAGCGGCGCCGGAGCCCGAGGGCTCCCTGCGCTTTTCCTTCTCCCAAAATGCCGGGCTCATCATTCGACGTCTAAAGGCAGGTTTTCAGAGACCATCTTCCCGAAAGAATGAATTCCTTAAGCGGCGGGGCCCGGGGAAAATGGGTGTTTTATGGCCGGGTCCGAGGAAAATGGGTGTTTTATGGCCGGGTCTCCCATCCTCAAGGATGGCGCGAAGCCACGGGAAAACAGACCCTCGAGCTGCGCCCGAGGCGTCTCCCACCCGTCAGGCTCCTGCCAAAACATGGGATACGGGCTGGGATAACTGTCTGCCCGTCCCGTGAATAGCTGAGCACAGCCAAGACGGGTGGGCGGAGGAGCACGACCCCCCGCCCCCCCCCCCCCAAACAGCTTCCCCAGCGCCGGGAACCCCCATCAGCGCCACAAGGGCCGGGGAGAAGGCGGAGGCGATGAAGAGGTGAAAGGAGCCATCATCATCATCACCACCATCACCATCATCGCCCGGGGCGTGTTTGTTAATGTGTGTGCAGAGGAACTCTGTTTGTTTGGAGGTCCTTAGGAGGAGTGTGTCTGATGTTGACTTTTGGAGTCTAATATTGTTTGAATTTTCTCTCACCAGCCTAAGCCACGTTTGCCTCCCGTGTTTGTGCGCCCCTTCCCTTTTTGGAAGCGTCCCGGAGTCACAAAAGAGCCGAGCGGGTCTCCCAGTCACCACCATCACCCCCCTCCCCGGCACCACCGGGCTCCTGGGTCTGGCTTGTGCCAGCCATTCCCCCCGGGAAAATGGGAATTTCGCTCCACGGGCAGGGCCAGGCTCGTCCCCGCCGGGTGATCCCGGGCCAGGGCCACGCTTGTTTCCACAGTCAACAGAAAAACACGCTGTTCCAGCCAATTCTTCCCTAATCTTTAAGTAAATACAAAGCCCGGGCACATCTCTTATCCATCCCACAGCTCTTTTAAGGTGAAGGTTTACTGTGCCCCCCCCCACTCCCATTATCACCACGGCTGGGGGAATATTCCAGCCCCTGCACCTGGCTCCGCGGTGCTCCCGCAAAATTAGGAGGCAAAGCTTTCCCAGGGATTCAAAAAAACTCGCTGGGAAAAAGCAGCCAGGGCACGGGAGACCTCAGTGCCGGGCACCCACCGCCCCCATCCCCGCTCCCCGGGGTCGGGTTTGCTTTGGAAATGCTTTGCTGCTCCCAAGGACTCCACGGAAAACTAATACCCAGTGATGGAATGACCTTTAAAAGGACGTAATTAAAAAAAGAAAAAAAAACCCAACAACTAGGCTGGAAGGGCGTAATTCTTACTGCCCTGGGGAGGAGCAGCAGGGGCAGCACCACGGAATCGGTGTCGGGGCACCAGGCAAAGAAAACAGGGGCAGAGAACATCCTAAACAACCCACTGTATATCCCAAAAGGAAAACAGAGTGTTTAACCCGTCCCTTTATGCCTCTCGTCCAACATCAGGACGTAACAGCGCTAATTTGTCTCACCGGGCGACGAAGCACCGCCGATAATCCCTCCCGTGCAAGGAATTGGGAGGGAATGACCCCAGGACAATGGGAATATTGGGGTATTTCATTTTTTTTTTGTGTGTGCCACACAACAAAAGCCGCCGCCTGTAAACTGCTGTTGTGACTAAAGAGCCTAAAGCAGGTGCTCAGAGAGCAGCTGTCACATAAAAGCCAATATTTCAAGCCATTACGTTTAAATTACAATTATATTTACCTTTAACGTCTTCTGGGCATTATTAATTTCCCCCATTAGCACCTGCTTTAACCTTTTCTTTTTACACCCCCTCAGCGGGGTCCCTGATTGCTCCCATCGCCCGGGGTTGGTGTTTTCCCGGCGTTTCCACCCCTCCCGGGGCGGCGGGATGCAGTGACGCCCATGCCTACGGATCACTGCAGGGAATTATTGGCCTCAGCCAGGGTTTTTTTGGGGGTCAGGAACCTCTCGGAAGCCACCGGGCACCGATGGGAACCCACCTTGATCCTGCTTGTGCCCGAATTAGAGCAGGACTAGATAAAAGCATCTGTGCGCACACACACACACAAAAAGCAGCCTGGAATTTTTTTTTTTTTTCGGTCGTTGAGGGCCAAAATCCCATTTTACCCTGGAAAGGAGCCGCTTTGTTGTGCCCTCTTTGATGGGACTGTTTGGTTAAGCACCAGACACCTGTGGTACCACACGAGGGTTTTGTTAGTTGAGGGTTTGTGGGGTTTTTTTTTTGTAGTCTTTCATCTTTCAAGCAGAGAATTTATTGGCTTGCTCTGCCATCCCAGATTATTGAAAACCCCAAACCCAAACCACTGGGTTGGTTTTTTTTTTTCTTTTTTTTTCCTCCGTGGGAAGAACAATCCCTGGTGAGGGGGGAAGTATCTTAGGAACAAGGCAAGTGGGTGGTTTGGAGGGAGGACAAAGCGCCTCTGCCAACCCCATGGGGGTGAAAAATGGGTCTGCCAGCCCTGGGATGGGGCTTGGGGGTGGCACCTCACCCAGGGGGATTTTCCCTGTCCTTCCCAGAAGTCTTTAGGACCTCATCCAGCACTGCATTTACCCACACACACACACACCACTTAACCGCCGGGTAATCCCATTAACCTCCTCACCAAGGGCCTGTTCAACAGGGATGGAGGGTTGGAGCAGCCCCAGGCTCGGCAGGGATTGGGAAGAACGGGGTGAATGGGAAGAGAAGCCTCATATCCCCTCACATGGCCAAGCTCAGTCCCACTGGGGTCGGATGAGGGGACCCATCCCTGGAGATGTGGCTGAAAAAATCCCCATCTCGATGGCAAAAACACACCCTAAACCCTTCTACTCACACAGCCCTGGGCACAAACCCCACCCAGGCACCAAACGCTCCCAAAAAACACCAAAATCTGCTCCTGATGAGCCTCCCAGAGCCAGCTCCGAGCGGGAGGACCCAGAGGGCCCATCCAGGCTCCAAATGCCTGGTGTAAGTACAGTATATCTCCGTTAAATTATGGGCACTGGGATTAGCACGTCCTTGTCCTTGCTCCCACAGAGGAGCCTGGGGGCCGGGTTAAATTATAGGAGCAAATCAAGCCTCCCTTTGATTCTGACCCTACAGACACAAGAGTCCCAGAGGGTCCCAGTTTTCTTCTGCCCACTTGCCTTTATTTATTGCTCATTTCCCCTCCTACAATAAACACGTCCAGGGGGCATCTGATCCCCATCCCGGGGGCGCTTTGCAGCCACATAAACCATGAGGAGCCGGCGGCATTCCTGCCTCATTCCTGCTGCCCCGTTGCCGAGAACCAGCAGAAAAGTCCTTTATGAACTGGATGGGGAGACAGAGGGTGTCAGAAGGAGCAGGGGCTGCTGAATGGATGGCATTTCTTTCTCCCTTTTCAGAGGCCTCCCTGAATAGATTCGTTGCGGGACCGGGGACGGGCGGGACTGGGAGCGGGGCAGGATCGGGAGCAGGGATGGGAATGCCCAGCCGGGGCTCTCCAGCCCCGTGTGTGCCCTGGAAAAAACACACTCCTGGGTTTTAAATCCCGCGTGCCCTGGAAAAAACGCTGCTGGGTTTTAAATACCACCAGGCTCATGTTTGTTTTGGTGGGGGAAAAAGTCCCTTGGGAAGGTTTTTCTTGCGGCAGGTGGGGGATACCTGGGAGCCAGGACACGCTGGATCCCGGGACACCGAGCAAACTGGGACAGCAGCGTGTCCCAGCATTCCTCAGTTTCTGAAGGAAACCTGGATTTGTTTCTACTACAGGAAAAAAAAAATAACATTTACGCCTTTTCCCCCTTTGATGGAATTGGGGAGGATCAGAAACCACCACCCAGAGCCACCTCCCAAACTGCCCCCTGGAGAAACAGCCACCCCACAAGTTTTCCTCCCAAAATCTCCTCCCAAGCAACCCTAAAATACTGGGAAATTGCACCAAACTACTTTGTTCTTCCCCAAACAGCAGCTTTAGATTAAGAAAACCCCAACACCCCCAACAAATAAGGCTCTGCTTCGACGTTTTCAGCTGCCCAAATGACTTGGGAGCAAAAGTCCTGGGGGCTTGTGGAGCTCCCAGGGAACCAATTTTCAGGGATATTTCCATGCCACGGTGGGCAGCATCCTGGGAGCATTCCCAGAGAGCCCTGGCACTGCTGCAGACCCCACAAAAAACTTGAGGTGCCCTTTAAAACACGTCCTCTCACTCACTCCTTGGGCTAAACCTTCATCCTAAAAGATTTGGGGGGTTTGGGGACATTTTTGGGGTCCTTTTGTCTGGTTTTGACCTAATTCAGGGGGGTATTTTTAAATTGTTATATTTTTAAAAATACTTTTTAAATATCTTCTGGCTGAGATTTGGAAAAAAAACAGGAGGTTGCGAGGGAAATTTAAAAAAAAAAATAATAAAAGTAGAAGGATTTTCCATGAGGGTGTTTCAGTACAGCCTCACCTGCTCCATTTTGACTTCCCTTCACCTCCCAGACCACCAAACCCATCCCTAACACGCTCCTTGCACAGGTATCCGGGGTGATCCCTCCCTCTCTTCCCGCTGGGATGCAGCTGCCAAAAGCCTGGCTTGGAGCCCCAACATCCCGGGCCACCCGGGGAGGGGGGGGGAAGGAGGAGATTTGGGATCCAGGTGCTCGGGGCAGAGGCACATTTATGCAACCACGGCTCGAATTCCCTCAAACATCACCCAGGAGGGTCAAAAGTTCACCCAAGGCACCGCCAACCCCGGGGAGTTTTGTTTCCTGCTCGGGAAAGGGGGTGAAGGAAGGAACCCGGGGGGGAAGGGGGGGAACAAGAAAGGAGGGAGAAATCCAATAAACGCGGGGGTGAGAAGGGAGAGGGGCAGGCGGTGAGAAAAGCAAACAAGGGCTCCACAAAGGAGCAGGGAGGGAACAAGGAGCAGCAGCAGGGAGAGGGCCCAGGAAGGCAGGTCTGAGGGAGCCCCAGGGGGGCTGGAAAGCGGGAACGACCTCGGGATGGGGGGTGGGACACAATGTTTGCTGTCACTTTTGTCACTTGGGCAGGTGGGATGGGAGAACCTCCGGGGTGGCCAGCACAGATCCATGGCCACAGCCCCAGGGATGCTGGGAGTGGCACGGGTCCATTCCTTGGCGTTTTTTTCCCTGAAGGATTCAGAAGTGCAAAGGGAAAGGGGTGATTTTGGGGGGAAATCACCTCCCTGCTCTGTGCGTGAAACATTGACCTCCTCCCGTGTCCTCCACGTGACAGAGCTCCCTTCTCCCAACACACAGGCCGGAGCTCTCCAAGGGGTGGGGCATCCACCCCCTCCCATCCATGAACAGGTATTCCCAGGGTCACTGCGGGAAGCTCCATCCTTCCTCTTCTCTCCTGTATTCCCAGGATCACTGGAGGAAGCTCCATCCTTCCTCTCCTACATTCCCAGGATCCCTGGGGGAAGCTCCATGCTTCCTCTCCTACATTCCCAGGATCACTGGAGGAAGCTCCATCCTGCCTCTCCTACATTCCCAGGATCATTGGGGAAGCTCCATGCTTCCTCTACTCTCCTACATTCCCAGGATCACTCCCATCTCCCACATTCCCAGGATCACTGGGGGAAGCTCCATCCTTCCTCTACTCTCCTATATCCCAGGATCACCAGGGGAAGTTCCATACTTCCTCTTCTCTCCTATATTCCCAGGATCACT
>NW_020897919.1:689044-709557 GCF_003984885.1 Neopelma chrysocephalum
TCCTCTCCTATATTCCCAGGATCACTGGGGGAAGCTCCATGCTTCCTCTCCTCTCCCACATTCCCAGGATCACTGGGAGAAACTCCATCCTCCCTCCCGGCCCCCCCCCTCCCCACCAGCGGGACGTCCCTTCCCGTTGCCTCCTCCTGGCACCGGCGCCAGCTGCTCCCGGGGTTTTCCAGGAAGCAGGATGCTCCCTGGGATCAGGGGAGCGTGCCCCGACATGGTCCCTGGCTCCAACCCCGGGCATGTGCACCTTTGGAGGTGGAACAAAGGCTTTTATGGCTCCCCGTGGATTCCCGCCGTGGCCTTCCCCGGCTCTCCCGGCGACCTTGGGCCTTTATTGTCCCGCAGAATGGACCCTTTTATAGACTCCAGCTGGAAAGTGGAAAATTAATAACCCCTGCCTGGCAAGGGCCCATATGTTTTCCACCTTCTTCCCCGAGATCCAAGTTGTTTATGGTGACATTTATTTAATTAAGGCACAAATGAAGACGCATGGCCCGTCCCCGGGACCTGCAGGAGCTGCCTCCGGCCCCCATCGTGGGGAGAGGGATGGAAAATAATTCCAAATGTTTATCTGCAACCCCCCCAGGCTCTACTACCACACCCCCAAATTCCTCTTCCCACCCAGAGGACCCCACCGCGGGAAATCAAATGAAATATGGGATTTTTAACCTTTCTTTGGAGATTTTTCCTGACTTTTCTCCCATTCCCCAAGAAATCACAACAAGTTTTAAATTGCCCCCAAGCCCCTCTTCCCACCCAGAGGAGCACCAGGACCCCACCACAGGAAATCAAATGAAATACGGGATTTTTAACCTTTCTTTGGAGATTTTTCCTGACTTTTCTCCCATTCCCCAAGAAATCACAACAATTTTTAAATTGCCCCCAAGCCCCTCTTCCCACCCAGAGGACCCCACTGCAGGAAATCAAATGAAATACGGGATTTTTAACCTTTCTTTGGAGATTTTTCCTGACTTTTTTCCCATTCCCAAGAGACCACAACAACTTCTAAATTGCCCCCCAAGCCCCTCTTCCCACCCAGAGGAGCACCAGGACCCCACTGCAGGAAATCAAATGAAATACAGGATTTTTAACCTTTTTTTGGAGATTTTTCCTGACTTTTTCCCCATTCCCAACAGACCACAACAACTTCTAAATTGCTCCCCCCAAGCCCCTCTTCCCACCCAGAGGACCCCACCACGGGAAATCAAATGAAATATGGGATTTTTAACCTTTCTTTGGCGATTTTTTCCCGACTTTTCTCCCATTCCCCAAGAAATCACAACAATTTTTAAATTGCCCCCAAGCCCCTCTTCCCACCCAGAGGAGCACCAAGACCCCACCACAGAGAAGTAAATGAAATATATGATTTTAAAAGGGTTTTTTTTTGAGCTTTTCCCTAACTTTTCTCCCACTCCCAACAACTTCTTCACCCAACCTGAACTCCTTGACCCACAGCTCCAATAAAACGCAGTTTTCCCGCCAGATTTTCACCAAAAAAAAAAAAAAAAGGGCATCTCCAAATCCACAGGAGAGGTTCCCTTTGAAAATAACCTCCACCTTTTCTTTGCGGGCAGGAGGAATTTCGCCAAGCTCCTGCGAGCCTTAAACAATATATCCCGAGCCAGCCCGGGAGGTGCTAATTGCCTTTTTTTTTTATCTAAATGGACCGTTTCTCCTCATGCCACCGAGGGCCCGTGGTGGTGGAAGGGAATACAATGGGGCCACGGAGGAGAGAGATACATGTGTACAAAGGGTATTTAGAGATAAAAAAAATAAAGATACGGCACAAAAGAGAGGGGACCCAGCGCCCCCGGTGACGGGCTGAGCCATCAGGAGAAGAAAGCCCTGGGCTGATAAGACCTCCCAAGCCTTATCTGAGCCCACGGGTACCTCTCGGAGGGAATTTGAGGGTTTTTTCCAAGGTCTCAGCCTGGAGAAGGAGGACTGGCACGGGGTGGTGTTTGCACCCCTTGGCAAATCCAGGAGCCCGGGGTGGGGTTCGGGTCACTTTGAGACCTTGAGGCATTTTAGCCCTTTAGGATTTAGTCCCCTGGTGATGTTCTGCTGTTAAACCACCAGGAAAAGGCTTTGGAGAAGGATGAGGGACCAGCAGGGCAGGCTGGGCTGAGCCTGGCACTGCAGCTCCTCTCCAGAACCCCCCGTTTTCGTGCCATTTCTCCAGCAGTGACCTCAGTTAAACCAGCAGCGAGTTTCTTAATTCAGAGCCAGCCTAAGCCTCTGAAAAACCTGTTGACTTTCCAGAAAAGCAGGAAGCGGGTAAACACGGCAATTGGCTGCTCTTTCTGCTGCCCACATGTCACCAGAGGGGGGGTGGAGGGGAGGAAATTCTATTAGGCTTTTATTTAACATGAATTTGAATGTATTCCAGGTCACTGATCACATAAGCAATGCTGATATGGGTAATAAAGAAGTTCCTACCATACCTTTATTTGCCTTCTCCCTGTAATAAATCTTTATCACACACCAGGCTGATTGCAACAGTATAACTTCCTTTTTTCTCTCCCCCCTCCTGTCCTTTTTTCTTTTTTTTTTAAGACAGGCAAAAAATATAATTGGATACACCCTAAACTCTCTGCTTTGCCACACTGGGGGAATAACTGGGATTGGGAGAGCGTTGGCTAATTCTCCATGTCCTCCCTAGGGCCAGCTTTGCCAAGAGTCACCCTTGCCACCAAAATAGATGGGGAGGAACGGATTCAAACCCAGAAAGCCCCTGGAATTTCCCCATGGAATGCCAGCTGGGGATAGGATCAAGCTCCCTTGGTGCCCACCAGCACAGGAGCTACTGTGGGATTGCACCAAGGAAAACCCTCTGCAGGGTTAAACTCCACCTGTATCTGCTCCAGATGGGAATCCTGAGATTTAGCTTTGGCCTCTCCAAACACAGGAATGGGGGCACATTCCTGGATGGGAGGGAGCCCACAGTGGATAAAAAGAAGTGCTTGGGTTCCTCCCCCCCCTTTGTGACAGTAATTGTAAAATTAATTTCTGTTATTTCTATCATCAATCCCAAAAACCCGCAATCCTTAAAGTTCCAGCCATGGCTCTCACCGAGCCAGCACCCAGGATCCATTGGAAACAACATTTCCCAAACTGAGGAATATTCCCTTCAAAAAAAAACCAAAACAAAACACAAAACTAAAAAGATCACACACAGAGATCTCAAAAGTTATCACAAATCACTCCTGCAGATTTTTTTTTTTCAATTTTCTTCGCTGGAAAACAAAGTTCCAGTTCCCAAAGACAACCTGACAGTTTTCCCCGCTCTTCCCGTTCTCCCTCGTCCCCTCGTGCTTAATCTCTCTCACTTGGATGATTTGCATCCGAATCTCCCCAATTTTGTCCTTCCCTTCCCCAGCACACAGCGGCAGTTCCTGCTGTTGCAAGGGCATCAATGGCCTTCATCTTCCCCTACTTAATGATATTTATCCACCATCGCTGGGGAGAGAAATTGGCCGCAGCTCAATCTGGCAAAATAAATTGGTGCCAGTTCGAGCATAATCCCGCTAAACACACAGATTTTAGTTTCCCCCCCCCGCAGCTGCATCTGCAGCCACTGTCCTTGGGACTGAACCTGGGCACTGCTCTGCCACTCCTGCGCTTGTCATTCCCTGGAGAAATCCTGCTTTCTGTCCGAACTATCCTCTTGGAAGGGCGGCTTGGCCGGTTCACGGTCCCTGTCCTGGATTCTCCTCAGGGTGCATCCAGTACCAGGAGCAATTTTTCCTTATACAACTTCAATCCACTTCATGCTTAAGTGACTAAGGCAGCAGGTCATAGAATTCCAGCATGGTTTGGGCTGGATGGGAGCTTAAACCTCGTCTAGTCCCACAAGCAGGGACACCTTCCACCAGCCCGGGTTGCTCCAAGGATTATCCAGCCTGGCCTTGGACACTCCCAGGGATCCAGGGGCAGCCACAGCTTCTCTGGGCAACCTGTGCCAGGGCCTCCCCACCCTCACAGGGAATTATTCCTTCCCAGTACCCCATCTAGCCCTGTCCTCTCCCAGAGGACATCCCTTGTCCTGTCACTCCTTTTTCCCAAGTCCCACCACCAAGTTACCCCCCCTACAACAGAGACTCAACACCAGCCCAAAGAAAACCCTTGGATGCTGCAGGTTCAAACCCTCCTCCCTCTGTGGGAGTCATCCCAGTTTTTAGGGGGAGGTCAACGCTTTCTCCCCAAGGACAAACCCGCGGGAGCTCCAGCTGTGTGTCCGGCCCGGCCCCATCCCATCTGGCAGCCTCCCCCCCCCCAAAGCCGAAGCCCTTGGGGGCCCGCGGAATTATTCCTGCCCCTTCTCCCGCCGTTTGCGGAGCTGCCGTCGGGATTACCCGGCCCTGAAAGGCTGCAAATCCCTCCTTTGGAAAAGCAGGATGCTTTACTCCTCCTTCGCGGCGCGGACAGGAGGCAGCATTTCAATTCAACAGCCCGGGCGCAATTTCACCCCCGTTGTTGCTGTTAATTGCCGGAGGCTGATACAGTGATTATTTGTAGACATTTATATCGTCCCAAACCTCGCTTTTTTTATAACTTTATTTCATTTTCTGCTGTTTGCTCCCGGCACCTTTATCACGGCACGCTGATAGTCTGTTCTTTATGGCCCCTCCGTGATTGCCGGGAGCCCGAGCGCGGAGCAATAACGCGCCGATATAAATATTTGAACAGGGGAAGGAAAGTCTGGCCGATTCCTGCTGGCAGGACCAAAATTAAAACAAATAATACCGCTAGAGGGACCTTCAGGCTGAACGACGGGGAGGTCACACTCCGAGCCCGAGGGGAACACCACCACCCCCCTCATCCCAAATCGCCCAGCCCGGACCCCTTCCCGTCGCCCCGCTGCTGCAGGATTATTAGACAGGGCGATCCCGACACCCTGGACATGTTTGCAGGACCCGCTGTTTGCCGAGGATCACCAAAATAATTCCACTTGAGCGCAAGGAACGTGTTTTGTTTTTGCAGTTAAAGACCCGAGGAGGTTTAATTAGTTTACTCGGGTCTTTTGCATGCGAGCCCCACGTTCAAAGAGGAGCCTTTCGGGGTTTTTTTTTTCTCCCCCCCCCCTTTTCTTTTCTGTGCCTCTCTCGCTTTTTGACGCTGCGTGTGAATAGTGGAGGACGGGAGGGGAAAAGACGCCGGACTTAGAAAGTAAAATCTCCAGGAAGGAAAAATGGAGGCAAACACAGGAGCTAATTTAGGCAGGCATAGCTGCTGGTGTTTGTGGTTGTCCCTGACAGCGCTGCTGACTCGAAAGCACCTGTGTTTGCTCACTAGCTTTCCCCAATCTGCTAGAAAATGGCCCGAGCTTGTCACATGGCAGCCAGATAGTCCCAGCGCCATGGGAATCAAAAAGCCGGAGCTTTTAGCGGAGTTAATCATTAATGCGCCGCCTCTTTGTCCCATTCAGGAGTGCTGACAAGCGCTTTGATATTTCATATTTGCCATCAGGTCAGCGCAGCAGCAGCAGCCAGAGCCGGGGCTAATGAGCAGCCCGGCTCACACCTCCCCGTTTCACCGCCCCTCGCCCCTGCCTTTCCTTTCACCTGCGCCCGGATCCCTCGGGATTCACCCCTGGAGGTGCGTTTGGCACCCCTGCCCCCCTAAATCCACCACCTCTTCCCCGCCGGGTCGGGCTCACAGTGTGACCCCACGCGGGTCTCCCGCGGTTTTACACCGAGCTCTCTCTGCTCCAACCCCAGACTCTCCCATCCTCCTTTTGGGATAAAAATCCGCGGCTGGCACCTTTGGGATGCCGTCCAGCCCGCGCTGGCGAGCTGAACGCGGCGCTTTGTATCCGCCAGCAGCCGCCCAATTCGCGCGTGTGTGCGCGCTGAGCAAACAATCCCCGGCGAATGGGGCGCGGATGGGCAGGAATGCGGCTCCTCTCCCCCCCGCTCCCCGTCGCTCCGCTGTTCTCTGCCCCGCGTTTCTGTCCCCGAACCGTTTGCCCAGGGCCTGGTTTGTTCCAGGCGCCGGGAGAAGGAGGGCACGGGTTTCAGGACCTTGGTTTTGGGCGCTGCTTTCTCTGACTGAGCCAATAAAACGCGTCTGTTTGCACCAGTTTTGGGCAGAGCCCCCCTCCCCCAAAAGGACAGGTCCCCATAAAGCTGCTGGGGGAGGTGATTTGTGCCGGCTGAGCTGCGAATCACACTCAAAAACCCCCAAGGTGCTTGAACCTTTCCCTTGACTCCGTCGTCAAGCCCTGACAGCTCATCCGTGGAGTCTGCCAGCAACGGGGATGGAGGGGGAGCTGTGCCAAGGGGCTTCTCAGTGCTCTGTCCCCCTGTTTATATCGCCCAGGTACGAAAATCCAGCTGAAATCCCTGTTTATACCAGCCAGGCACGGAAATCCAGCTGAAATCCCTCCATATTCCCAGCTGGAGGGCTTCCAACCCCAATGCCTTGTGACAACCACTGGTGGAACAGAGGGAGAGACATTCCAAGGGTCTTCTCAACGCTCTGTCCCCCTGCTTGTATCGCCCAGCCACAGAAATCCAGCTGAAATCCCTGTTTATACCAGCCAGGCACAGAAATCCAGCTAAACCCCCATATTCCCAGCTGGAGAGCTTCCAACCCCAATATCCAACGCCAGGGCAGGTGGAAAGGGTATCAAATGCCAGATGTGACGAACAATTAAATGCCCCCTCAGCTTTTTGACCCCCCCTGTGGAAGCTGGATGGGCAAACCCAGTGGGTCCCTCCGTTTGCTCCGTGGATTTCCAGGCTGCTCTCGCCCCTGGGATGCCCGAGGGTGAACTGTTGGGAAGCCATCCAGGGCCTGCAGCCTCTGGCAAGAGGACACACAAGGCAGCTGAGAAGTTTCCACTCAGGCAGGTTGGGGCCCATGGAGCTGTGCCACCGTGTCCCTCCTATCCCGGCACACCCCAAAGCCACAGAGGAATGTGGGGCCAGGCCACCAGCTCCTGATTTTTTCGGATCAAAGAGGCAACTCCCTCGAATGTCACGGATCTGCAGAGGCCAGCTAATCGTGACTCACGGAGATAAAGCTCCCAAGGTCGTTGAAGGAGCCTGGAAGCCTGGAATTCTGCTCCTACAGGACCCAGAAGTTGCCAAGCAATCCCCTTCCGAAGACACAGACCTAGAACATCAACACCTGCCCCTGCAGCATCCCCCAGGTCCTCAGGCTGACACACCCCAGTGTGAGACCCCCCCACGGCTGTGGTTTGTGTCGAGCACGTGGGATTACACCCTGAATCCAGAGCAAGCCCTGGGGCAGCGCCCCAATCCCCAGCCAGATTCCCTAAAAACCAGGCAAACATTGCAGCCCAAGGCTTTGATCCCCCCTCCCCTGTTGAAACACCCCGGGGAGGCTCAGCTGTTTTGCAACACCTCACAACTGCTGGAACAAAGAATTCAACTTCAACCACTCCCCAGGAGTAGCCAAGAGCCAGAGGTCCAGCCCTTGGAAGCAGTGGAACCACCCCGAGGCTCAGAGGGCCCTTCTGGAGAGATGCCTCCACACACACGTCACAGCCGAGCGTTCCCTGGAACACTCAGAGCCACAGCTCCTGCACCTCCAGCTGGTGCACAACCCCCTCCAGTCCCTCGTGCTTGTTTACTCCTTCAAACTCCTTAAAACCAGCCGAGGGTTCCAAAGCCGGGCCGTGGGAAGCGTCACGGGGCACAAGGGAAGGGTGGAGAGCCCGAAACTCGCTGGGTACTCACGGTCACACCTTCCCACCTCCCGAGCAGGCACCAGCTGCTGCAGCATCCCGGGGGGGGGAGGGAGGAAGGCCGGGCCCCCTTTGTAGGGTGGGGTTCTCCAGGATTGGCCACCAGGAGGGTGGGAACCGGGGTTTACCCTCCCTTCTGCAAAATCCCGGCACTGGGGAGGTGGGAAGGGGCCTCTGGACCTCTCCATGTCCTCCTGCCCGAAAGTGGGGGAGGGCTGAGGTGTGAAGGTCCGGCTTTGCTCGGTCATTGTAGAATCATGGAATCATTAAAAGACCTCCAAGATCATCAGATCCAACCTTTGCCCCATCACCACCTCGTCAACTAAACCACAGCACCGAGCACCACTTCCAGTGGTTTCTTGAACACCTCCAGGGATGGGGACTCCCCCACTTCCCTGGGCAGTGCCTGACAACCCTTTCCATGAAAAAATTCTTCCTGATGTCCAGCCTCCACCTCCCCTGGCTCAGCTTGAAGTCATTTCCTCTAATCCTGTCACTTACTCCCTGGGAGCTACACCCTCCTTCCAGGTGGGCTCTGAGTTAAAACCCCCAGAGAGCCAGAGGGAAGATATTCCTGGCTTTCCGCAGGCTTTAGCTGGAAGCTGGATGTGCCCTCCCCTTGAGGGGATCCATGAGATTGGCACGAGGAACACGGATCCCAAGTGTGTGGCAGCTGCTGGGGGTCACTGAGGAATGAGCTGCTGTGGTGTGGGACCAACTTCCCACAGGGAAAACCCGGGGTGCCAAAAGGCTCTTTAATCCAGAGGGGAGAAGATAAATGGGATAAACGGGCAGGACCTGCTGGAAGCGTATCCACACCCGGAGCGAGGCCGCTCTCCAGCAGCACGAGTGATTAACGAGCACGGCGGACTAATTACGGCCCTCTCCGGCCACAGAGCTCCGATCCCGGCTCTTAATGAACTCCCGAGCTGAGCCGGGCTCCGAGGGCAACTCACATTTCAGGGCAGAGCGTAGGAAGCCGCTCTTGGAGCGGGCAGAGCTCCTCCTTGGGCCGCCTGTTTAAATATTTTTGCTGCCCGGCCGCCGCAGCCCATTTGCCGTGTGCATCCTCCGCCGGGGCCGGAAAGGAAAAGCTTTCCTGGAAAAAAATCACAAAGGCACTTTCAGCCGCAGAAATCCCCGTCCCGAATCCAAAACAGGGAAGCCTCTGTCCCTTTGCCAGCCTAGGCTGGGTTTCCGCCCTGACACGGCGGAGGAGTTTGGGCAGGGGAAGGGGAAGGGGCCGCTTTTCCAGCCGCGGGGTGGAAATCCTGCTCTTTCCAGGTGCTCTTTCCAAGCTCGAGCCCCGTGCTCGTCGCTGACGGGCTGTGTGTGAGTCCCTGGGTTTCCTCCCGAGGATGGATAATACCTGAAGGCACTGCAGACACCCCGGGGAGCAGGTTGTGGGCATGGAACGTGGGGTTCCACGTGGGTTCCGTGGAAAAGCCGTGTTGCCCCTATTAACAGCTCCGTTTTGGAGAGCTGGAAAGCCTCGTCCCTGAAGCTGGGAGCTCGGCTGGAATGGGTGAATGCAGGAATGCCTGGTGGTTTCCTGCAGGTTTGGGGAGCAAAGGGAATGGGGGCGAGGATGTCCAGCTTTCCCTTGGCTCACATCCATCGCCGCATCCCAGAGCAAGGCAGGGATGTCCGTGTCCTCAGCACCCTCCGGATCAGGGAGTGGATCAGACCCTTCCTAGCACTGCTGGTGTGACCTTCTCAGTGACCCAGAGCCACTCGGTTAACCTCTGATGATAATGGGATAATGAGTCTCCGATGGGTAAATAGCAATTCCAGGGGATGATCCGGAGGGCAGGGGTGGCCAGGCAGTGGCAGCACAGCCCGTCCTGCACATCCCGGGCAACCTCCACCCCATTAACACGGAGGAAAAGCACCTTTGCCCCGTGGTGAGGAGGCCAGATGGAGCCACAGGCTCAGGTGAGGGTCCAGCAGATCCAGGAATGTTTGTTTTCCTGCCTTCCATTATTAATAAGGAGCTGGACGTTCCCACGGCACTCAAACCACCCGGCAGAGAGGAGAGGCCGAGCGGCACGGACGTGCTGGAGGAACAGCCTGGTTTTGCCCAAATAAAGGATTTAAAAGCTCCTTTCTGCGCTGGGAAGGGATGTGTGTGACATTCTGGGGGCTCCAGTAACAGGGGCAGTCACACAGTGGTGACAGCTGCTCCTCCATCCCGCAGCATCCAGAGCCGATTCCCACCTTCCGGATCCCGTGTGTCCCTCACCACCACCCTGCCGGATCCTGGAAGGACAGGCTTGGCTCACTTCCAGGAAGCCCAGGCAGTCAGGGGTCATCTTTACGTGTAGCACCAAATATTTTCAGGGCAGACCCTTCCCAGAGGGGCTGTTCCAGAGGCTCAGAGGATGGATGCAGAGCCAGTGGTATCTCCAGGCGAGCTGCTGCCACTCCTGTGCCAGGAGAACTGGGCAGTGCAAGGATAACAGTGCAAGGCTTGGGAATAAACACAGTGCAAGGCTTGGGAATAAACACAGGATGAGCTTTTATTTTTTTGCTTTTTTTTTTTTCGCTGGGTGGATCTCAGTGCCATGAGCATGGATGTGACCAGGGGTGTGGATATGACCAGAGGGATGAATATGAGCAGAGACACGGATGTGGTGGGAGGTATGGATGTCACTGGAGGTGTGGATGTGACCAGAGGTGTGAGTGGCCTCCCACAACACCAGCAAAGAGGAAACAAATCCCAGAGAGCAGGTTCACGGAGGGTGGTTAAGCACCGGGAGACTTTTGTTAAAGAGCCAACAAAACAGCTCGGAGCCCTCCCTTGGGAGGCAGGAACGGAGGGGATGGGACTTGGGGGCTCCTGTAGGTCCCTCCCTCCCTCCCTCCCCGCCGTCCGGCTCCCGCTGCGCAAACACGGCGGCGGAGATAAGGGCTGTGTGTGCACAGCACTCCGCCAGGAATTCGGGGCCGCCCTCCCCGCAGCCACCTTCGCCCGCCCGGCTCCCTCCCTGCCTCCCCCGGGGCAGCCGGGCCCCGTCCCCCTCCCAGAACAGAGCTGCCCCCGCTGCAGAGTCCCCACAGCGCCCCGGGGGGATGCGGGATGTGACGCCGGACACGCAGCATCCCACAAAAAACAAGCTGATGGGATGTGGGATGCGCAAAAAAAAAAGCTGAGGGGAAGATGAGCATCTGCGGAGCGGGAGGGAGTCGGGATGGGGTGATGGGGGTAAGTCCCACCAAGGCAGATCCAGCGGCAGGAACACCTCCTCAGCCTCCCACCGTCCCGGCCCAGGACCGGGAATAGCAAAGGGATGGGTTTAAAATTAATATGGGGATAACTGGGAGATTAACGTCCCCGATAAGCGGGACAGCAGCGAGGCCGAGCGGCCCCGTGGTGGCTCAAACAAAGGGATCTGTGAGCGGGGACCGGGGGAAAGACGGATGGTTTGTTAAACATTGCCAGCATACCTGGCTGGAGCCATTCCCGGGTCACCACGGGGAACAGGCAGCCGGGGACGTTGGGTGGCAGATCCAGCGGCCAATTCCAGCCAACTTCCACCCCGCTCCTTATCTCCCGTGGGCCGGCGGAGACGGAGGTGGTTTCGGGATTGGGAAGGCACTACAGCCCACGGAAAGCATTCCTGACAGTCTCAAGATGTTACAAAACTAACACAAACCGCTCAGGGTGGCCATCCAGCGGGGTCTGCTGTCCCCAGCTTTCCCCCAGGAAAAGGAATCTGGGAGAGCAGTGGTGCCCTCTCTGTCGCCTTCCCCCTCCCAAACGTTTTCCGAGCGCCCAGGATGTGTTGAGCAATTTGGACTTTGCCCCTCAAAGCCTCTGAATAAGGGCTGGTCACCCTTCCCCGCGTTGCTGCTGCACCTCTGGCCGTGGGGCTCGCCCAGCCTGGGGAATCCATTCTCCCTAAAAGCCGGGACTAAAACCCGGGAACAAAACTGGCATCTCCAGGCAGCCTCTCTCCTGTTCCCCTCAGTCCTGTGGGTGAAAGCATCCGCTGGCTCTACCTTTGGAGAACACCGGGACAGATCCCATCAACTCCCCTGCCTCTCCATCAGCTCCCCTGCTCCTCCACCACGTTCCTCCCCCTCCTCCCCGTCGCCCACCGGAGATTAAGCACTGAAGAGCGGCGTGTCAGGGCCGCCCGGCTGCTCCCCTTCATCCATTATCGCACTCCAAAGGTCTCTCGGAGCCTCATCCATCCCCATTTCCACGGTGCCGCCCCTCCCCTCCCAACCCTTGAACCCCCCCCTGGTTTCCAGCAGATTTCCCAAGACAATGGCTGTCTGGAAGCTCCTTAACTCCTGAGGGGGGGGCGGGTTGTGGACACAGATAAGGGGCTGGGGGATGGCTGGGGGTAGAACCTAAAACCCCATCCCGGGACCCCCTTCCTTCCCTCCCCTTTTCCCCTCACTTTTTGGGCGAGTTTGGCACCTCTTGGAATCCTTCTGCCCTGAACTGGGTGCTCATAACATTGAGTAGGGGGGTAATTATTGGCATTTATTACTCTCCTCAGCATCCTAGTGATGCTGAGTCATAATGTTGGGATTAGGACACCTCCAGGAATATGGAATCCTCCCGGGGCTGGGCCAGCAGGCAGGAAGGCAGGCGGATTTCTGGAAGCTGGGATGAGGCCAGGAATGGGAGATGCCTTCTGGGAGTCACCCCTGCCAGGCAGGACCCACCTGGGGTAGCACCAGTCCCACCGCCTGCTGTGCCAGGTGTTCCCTGAATTTCCTGGGAATGCTCAGAGGAGATGTGTGAGCCCCGCAGGAATTCCCTCTGCACCCCCTGCACCTCGGGTCAGATCCAGAGGGGCCTAAACTTCCCCAGCCTCCAGCTTAGGCACTCCAGATACCAGGAACTGCATGCAAGGTGTGCAAAAATCCCAAGGACAGGATTTGTTTTTCCCCCAAAAGTTGTTACAAATACTTTGTTACTGGGCTTTATTATAATTATTTTTTTATTATTATATTTTATTTTATTTTTATTTTTTTACTTTATTTTATTATCATTATTTTGTGTTCTTATTCTTATTATTACATTGTTGTAATTTTTGTTATTATTACCATTATTATTATTATTACATGGCTGTTATTTTGTTATTGCTGCCACTCTCACTGTTATGTTTGTTAGTATTACCACTATTATTATGATTTTGTTGCTATTCTTGTTATTATTATCACCATTCTCCCCATTATTTTGGGACTGGAGCCAAACATCTTCAACATTGACATAAACTTGATTTTGGGTGTGTTTTATCACTCCCTGTGTGACATTTGTTTGACCCCCCCCAACCCCTTGGTCCCCGTGGCCATCAGCGGTGCAGGGAGGGTGATGAGGGCCCCTGATCCCCCTCCAGCCAGGCCTGGAACACTTTTGGGAAGCGCTGGGAATGCCAAGGCACCTTATCTGGCGGCAGAGAAACCCGCGCTGGCAGCGTGTCCCTGCCAGGGGCACTTTATTCCCTTTGAAATAAAAGGCAGCAGAATTCCAGTGCCAAATATATTGTTCCCAGAGCAGAAATGACTCTGGGCCTTGCCAGGTTACAGAGCTCCCGCTCAGCAGCTCCTGCCATGCTGCAGTTAGTGCCCATTGTTATTCCAGAGCTCGGGATCACCCCGCTTTGAAGTAGGTGAGGCGGGAACGCTCTTTCCTCTCCGCTTTGCTGCTTCTCCTTCCCCACATTTTATTCTTCCCCCTCCGAGTCCCAAGTCCATGATCTGACTTTGATGGGGGTTGGGACGAGATGAGCTTTGAGGTCCCTTCCAACTCAAGCCATTCCGTGATCGTACGGTTTAGGCCGGAAGCCTTCGGGAGAGGTGGGGAGGTTGGGCAGAATTCCCCAGGATTGGGCACACAGAGGGCAGACAAGGAGTGTGGATGCTCTGGGGTTTGGCTCTTGGGTTTATGCCACGTTTTGGGATGGGCTGGACACAGCTGGGAAGCTCCTGTGCCACCACCAAATGTCAGCACGATGGATTCCGGAGGGTTCCGGAGCGCAGGGATTGGCAGGCTGGGAGTTCTCCAGCGTGGCACGGGAATGCTCTCCCCATCCCTCCCCGTGGGTGAGGAGATCTCCGGAGCCAGCACAGGGGTTTCTGTCACCACCCCGCACCGCCCTGTCCCCGGGATCCCAACCCGCATCCCGAGCATCCCTCGGGACGGAGCCGGAGCCGCTCCTTCTCCCGGCGCGGGGAGGCTCCTGATCCAATTTAAACGGCGAGGATTTGAAATGCCACCCGAGTTAAAGGGAGCTGATTAAAAACCGCCGCCTCATCAGGGTCCTTAAACACGCAGTTGCGTCGCCGTGTTTACATTAGTGTCAACTTTAATTTAAATTCTGCATAACTATATTTGCTCCCCCGAAATCCATTCGCCGGCGACGAGGCGCAAATGACTCGGCGCCCGCCGGCACCTTCCCTTTGTCTATGGCGGAGGGGTTTGGGAAATTAGCCCCGCTAAGTGAGCGCTGGGAAGTGTCATTCCGCCTCTTTAACGTCTCATTAATTAACCTGTCCCGCTCTGCGGATGGGGCTGGAGATGGTGGGGAAAATGCGACAGCCTGGGCACCCCGAAATGGGAATTGTGTAGGACCTGCCTTCCAAATGGAGACTGGCTTGAGGATCCTTGTCCTGCCTGGGATGTTCTATGAGAATGGATAGAATTAAATAAAACCCAGCAGCCCAACCACGAGGGGGGATAAGGGGTGTAAAAGTCCTGTGCTGGGAAGTCAGGAAAACCCCTTTTCTTGAGGGATTTTGTGGCCGGACTGTGATTTGCTGGCGATGGTCCATCCCGGGAATGCAGGGCTTGTCGGAGTATCCCCGGGGTGTGAGGGACATCCAGGTGCTCCGTGGCTTCAGGGACACCTGGGATCGGCTCTTCAGGCAGCACGGAGACAATGGGAGCCCTCCTGCCTCCCAGCCCGCCCTCCTGACCACCCACCAGGGAAGAAAGGGGGGAAAAAACCACGACAAAACAAAGGGTCCCTCGGGTTTTTGGGACGGCGGTGGTGTCTCCTGCAGGTGTGCTCCGTGACTGCCGAGCCCTCAGCCTTTTCCCTTTGCGCCTCCCAAAGCCCTTCCAAGCTGAATAAACCTTATCCCAACAGCCCAGCTCCCAAAACCGACAGCCTGGGGTGGGACAAAGGGCAGGAATAGCAAAGCCTCCCCCTTGGCACCGTCCCTGCCGACCTTGCTCCTGATTTTTGTTTAATTCCAGCGTTTCCCTGCCCGATCACATCGTTTGAGCGAAGTGAGGGGCGGCCTGGGAGGATGAGAGGAGGGTGATTGTCGGGGAGGGAAGGGGGATGGAGGCCTGGATGCAGTCAGATGCAAGGATGCTCCCAATGTTTTCCATCCAGCCCTCGGGAGGTGGATCTCGCAGCAAGGGCAGCACACGCTTGTGCTTTTCACACTCCAGGCTCCTTGTGCCTTAAATAAACACGGAATCCTGCTTTTAGCAGCTCTGCATCTCCAGCCTGGGCTGGAAGCATCCTCATCCCATGGAATGTGGCGTTCCTGCAGCCTGCATGGAATGAGGATGTGATGCCACACGTGTGTGGGCACAGCCAGGGCACGACGTGCAAGGGTTTCCTTGCCCCAAGAGGGTTTCCTTGCCCCAAAAGAGTTTCCTTGCCCAAAAAAGGTTTCCTTGAGCCAAAAAAGGTTTCCTTGAGCCTAAAATGTTTCCCTGCCTAAAAAGGGGTTCCTTGCCTAAAAAGGATTTTCTCGCCCCAAAAGACTTTCCTTGCCCAAAAAAGGTTTCCTTGCCCCAAAAAAGGTTTCCTTGAGCCTAAAAGGTTTCCCTGCCCAAAAAGGGGTTCCTTGCCTAAAAAAGGATTTTCTCACCCAAAAAGTGTTTCCTCACCCCCAAAAAGCGTTTCCCTGGTACAAAAATGTTTTCCTGGCCCCAAAAGGGTTTCCTTGCCCCAAAAAGTGTTTCCTTGCCCCTAAAGGAGTTCCTCACCCAAAAAAAAGGTTTTCCCCACCCGAAAAGGGTTTCCTTGCTCCAAAAACCATTTCCTTTTCCCAAAAAAAAGGCTTTCCTTGACCCAAAAACGCTTTCCTGGCCCTCAAAACATTTTTCTCAACCCAGAGGGTTTCCTGCCAATCCCCCAGGACTCCAAACCAAGGTGTATGGGATGAATCATCCCAGGGGCACTCGGAGCATCCGCCAGCCCGGAGCGGGTGCCACGGGAATGCCAGGGAAGGCGGGATCGGGGGTGGATAAGTGGCGGGGCTGCCGGAGCAGCTGTGCTCTTATCTGGCCGGAGGAAGGGGCTCCACAACAAAGGGGGGCTCAGGAGCCGGGGTGATCCATGGGAAAGCCATTGGCCCGGCATTGTGGCTGCCCTTCTGCTGAGCAAATAGTTCAAACTGTTCATTCCCATCTCCTATTCTCTCCCTGGTACATTGTTTGTGTCCTTGCATTTCATTCCCGAGGAAGATTGCTCTCTGGGCCTATAAGCAAACAGTCCAGAAAAGAGCCAACTATCCTCTCCTTTTCCCTGGAGAACTAGCATTTTTATTTCAGCTCCAAGCTGTCAAAGAGCTGGAGAGTTTATGTCAGTATCCTGAATTAATTGCTTTAAGCTGGAGCAGCCTCCGCCCGCCACCAAATGTCCAGAAGATGTTTATTAATAATGTTTCCTCCGGGTTGGTTTTTTTTTTTTTTGGTGGGTGGGTGGTGGTTTTTTTTGTTGTGGTTTTTTTTTTTTGTTCCAAGCTGTGCTCTCACATACTGTGCCCTCTATTAACCGCCTGGCGCCGGGCGAGGTGGGGAAATGAAAGCTGCTTACGGGGAATTAATATCAGCTCCCGAGGTTTTCGCCGGCGCGGCGGCGGGCACGGGAAGCCTCCCGTTAGGACTTTTTTTCGGGCGCCGGGGGAAGGAGAGGAGGACGATGGATTTGCCCGGGGGGGAAGGTGTTTAAACACGAATATCTTCGGTAATTAACGAAAGTGGCGAGGAAATTACCCGCGGAAAAAAAAAAAAAAAACAAAACACGCGGGAGGTAAACGGTTTTGTGTTTAAACATGATATATTTTAAAGTGTTCCCCGGTGTGAAAGTCCCTGTTTAAGGGAATGAAGTAATAAAGCAATTTATATACCAATAGAAAGTCGAGATCCTGAGTGCCTTTGTGTAAATTTTCCACTTGACTTTTCATTATCTACCTGAACAAAATCAATCTATATGTATGGGATCAACATGCAATAGGAGAGATAAAAAGCCCCGGAATAAATGTGCTTTGCATATCCCACCGATAAAAGCCCCCCGGGCTCCGGGCGCTGCCTCTTTTTTTTTTCCAGGCAGATGCATTTTCGGGAATAAATCATCTGGCGGAGAAGGGAAGGAGAGAGCGCGGAGCAGAGTGGGGCTGCTCGAGTGTTTGCTCCCTCGCCTGAAATATTGATCCTGTCAAATGAACAGCCGTTAATAAGTAACTCGGGAAAAAATATGCCGGCTCTGCCTTCGCTCCCGCCGGAGCACGGACACGGCTCCGGGGGTGGCCTGGCTGTGGGCACAGCCCGGGGCCCCGGGCAGGGGCAGCAGAGGGAGGGAAGGGGACAGAGCAGGAGAGGGGGACAGGTCCTGGTGTCCCATAGGGAGCCCTCAAACCCCCAGGCATTCAGCATCCCGTTCTGCATCCCAAGCCCTGCCACATCCCAAACCCCGCTGTACCCCAAACCCCGCTGTATCCCAAGCCCTGCCACATCCCAAACCCCACTGTACCCCAATCCCTGCTGTATCCCAAATCTTACTGTATCCCAAGCCCTGCCACATTCCAAACCACACTGTATCCCAAATCTTGCTATATCCCAAACCCTACTGTGTCCCAAACCCTGCTGTAACCCAAATCTTGCTATATCCCAAACCCTGCCACAATCCAAATCTTGCCACATCCCAAACCTCTCAGTATCCCCTATCCCACCATATTCCAAACGCTGCTGCATCCCAAAACTCGTTGTATGCCAAACCCTGCCACATCCCAAACCCCATTATACCCCAAAACCCATTATATCCCAAACCCTGCTGCATCCCAAGCCCTGCCACATCCCAAGCCCTGCTCCATGCCAGCCCCCTTGCTCATCCCTCACGGCCTTGCCTGCAGACACCAAGATCATCCCATTGGCCTCCTCCACACCGAGGTGGCTCTCCCCCACCTCCTCCCAGCAGGAGCCATTCCCGATCCCAAATACCCCCAGTTCCAGCTGAGGGAAGAATCCTGCTGTGTTAGAAGCAACAAAGTTCCTGTCCCATCCATGTTCTAATCCAGAGCCTGGAGCAAGCATCCTGTCCTGTCCTTTCCCCAGGATTTGGGTGACAGCTCCCTTCTCCCACCCCTTCTCCTTTCCATGGATCCCAACACCTTGGAGAGCTGGATAACTATCCTCTCTCTTTTTTTTCCCTTGTTTTTTCGCTTCGGTGAAGAGGCAGAGACTCCTCTTGGGGTTTATTTTCCCTTTAGTAACAGGATATGGAAAAGGTTAAGAGGCACTTCAGGAGATCCAACCCCTCTCCTGGGTTTTTATTCCTGCAGAAACCCCGACCCTGTTTTGGCAGCTCCTGTCACCCCAGCTGATGAATTCCTTCTCCTCCTCCTCCTCATATCCTTGTGCCAGGGAAAGCACCTGCTTCCCTCCGGGTGTGTTTCTTTGAGGGTCTCTCCACAAATCCACGTGCTGGACACGGGAATTTCTCCAGGTCAGGCAGCGCGTTTTTGCCTCTCCTTGGGCAAAAAGGCCCTTTCCGGCCTTTTCCCTTCTTCTCCCCCCAAAAACCCACCCAGGGAAGTGGTGGGGGAGGAGGGTGGGGAAGGAGATGAAACAAAAGGGAAAGCAGGGGTGAGCTGATGACTTTCCAAGCCGGAGAGTTTCCCAGGATGCTCCCGAGGAACATGTTCCGCCGTCGGCTCGACATCTGCAGCGGCTTTATGGGTTTGCTAATGACGGCTCCGATCAGACCCGGGGCTGGCAGAAAGTCCTGGAAGCCCCTTTGGAAGCAAATCCCCCCTTCTGTCCCTTCTTCCCCCCTCCCAGGGCTGCTGGGTTTGTGTCCCCCCCATGTTCCCCCAGGCATCGGCTCAGGGCAGTGCAAAAACGGGATCGTGCATCCACCAATCCACCCCATTCCCGTGGGACTCCTGTTTTCTTGCCACTGTGGATCCAAGCATCCACAACAAGCTCCAAGGTGGCTCATTTCAGGAAAGCTTTGGCACAGGAAGGGGTGTCAATCACCACCCAGTTTGGGGGGATTTTTGGCTGCCGGAGTTTTCCCTCCTCTCCGAAGCCTTTGGAAAAAAACACCCCTGTGCATCCCACAGAGAGCTCCACGAATTAGTGAACTCAACTTTCTCAAGGTGCTGTTGGCGTTTTTTTCCCTGGTTCCACGAAGCCTAGAGGGATCCATCCCGGCCAAGCACCTTCCTGAGCTCCCTCCAGGCCAGGCTGACGCTTCTCCCCATTCCAGTCAGGAATTACTGGAGCGTGACCCAGGTATCGCTCACGAGTACAGACACAAAGAGGCAATCGGAGATGGGAATCTTGGCCTTTAATAGGGATGAGGACACGGCAGCAGCGCACGGGGCGAAGCCCAATTTGTCCCAGCTCCCCCTGACACCGACTCCTTGTCCATTAGTTAAATAAATAAAGGAGAGGGAAGGGCAGTGTGGGATCAGCGTGGGATCAGGCAGGCGTGGAAGCACCGAGCGGGAGCCTGGCAGGGACAGGCAGAGCATTCCAAGGTCTCTGAAATCCCTCAGTGTCGCTGCCTTCGGAACCGGGATGGGAAATAAAACCCCCACGTTCCTCCGGGCTGTGGCACTTGGGAGCTGTTTCCCAGCAGGGATAAAGGATCATTCTTTTCCATGCTGGTGGGAGAAAACCCCGTGGAAAACTGCTCCTTTCCCGGGCAGGGCGAGCTCCTTGTCCGGCCTTGCACGGGCAGTGCTCGGACAGGTAGGGAGCTCCCAGCAGCCAGGGATGTGGATGCAGGAATCTGTGGAGTGACAAGGATTCCCCACCCAGCCCCTGGCAGGTGGGAGCAGCAGGAGGGAGCCTGCCCACAGCCTCACCCCGCTGCTCCCTGCCTTTCCCACATTCCCCGTGGAAAAGGGCTCCGTGGTCTGGGGGAAACGGAGAAGGTGGAGGGGGAGTGGGGTGGGATGTGAGGAAGGTGTTGGTGTTGGTAGGAAAAGGAAAGGAATGTGGGAAAGGATATAAAGGGAAAAAGGGGAAGAAGCTGATAGGAGGGAAAGAATGGGGGGAAAAGTAAGGAAGGGAAAAAAGAGGGAGAAAAAAGGGAAAAAAAGTGAGAGAGGGAAGAAACTGGAAAAAAAGGGGGTAAGAATAAGAAAAAAGGAAAAGAAAAGGAAAAGAGGGAATGGGAAGAAAGGGTGAAAAGGGGGAATAGAAAGAAAGGGGGAAAAGGGTAATGGAAAGAAAGGGGGGAAGGAAAAGAAAATGAAAAGGGGGAAGAAAGGAAAAGCAAGGGAAAGAAATGAGGAAAACGGGAAAGAAGTGATAAGGAAAGAAAGGAAAATAAAGAAATACAAAGGGGAGAGGAAGAGAAAGGAAAAGGGGGAAAGGAAGGAAGAGTGAAGAAAAGAAATGGGAAAAATGGGAGAGGGAATGAAAAGAGAAGAAAGGAAAAGAAAGGGGGGAAATGGAAAAAAAAATTGAAATGGAAGGGAAAGGAGAGGAGAGGAAAGGAAGGAAAGGAAAGGAAGGTGAGGAAAGGAAGGAAAGGAAAGGAAGGTAAAGAGGAAAAGTGAGCCGGCGGTGCCCTGA
>NW_020897919.1:712557-719762 GCF_003984885.1 Neopelma chrysocephalum
GGGGGGGGGAGCACCGAGGGCGGCGGGAGGGATCGGGGGCCTTCCCTTCACTCCCATTCCCCCCCTGGACCGGGCCCGTGCGCCCCCCGGCAACATCCCCGCCCGGCCCCCGCCGGAGCTGGGGTTCGGCCCCCGCCGCCTCCGCCGCTTCCCCGGGAGCTGTTCCACGAATTCCCACCTATATCTGCCCACCGCCGTCAAAAAAAAAGCCGCAAACCTTATTTATTTACCGATTTGTTCAATTAATTAATTATTTATTTATTTACCTATCGCTCCCCAGAGGGCTCCCTCCCCCCCACAGGCCCCGCCGACTCCCTCTCGCCGATAGTTTTTAACCACCCCCCCAGAGAGCAGGATTTTACCCACCCCACCCACGCCCTGCGAACACCCCTAAATCTCCCTCGGGACTCTTTTCCCCCGAGCTCCAACACCCCTCGGGAGTCGCGGCCGACCCCGCTCCCCTCCTCTAGAAGGGCACCCCCCCTATCGCGATAGCCCGGACAGCGGCTGGATTTGGGGGATTTGGGGGGATTCGGGAGGCGGTTCGGGCCGGGATGTGGGGGTGACACCCCCAAAAAGAGGGAGGGGCCGCCCCTGTCCCGCCCCCAACCGCGGTGACGGGGCGCCCCCTGTCGCCCGCTGTGGGTCCGTGGGAGGGGGGTGGGTGGCACCCCCGGGGGCCGGGGGGACCCCCGGGACCCCCCCCCAGAGTGGGTGCTGGTGGCTCCTCGGGGCTCCCCGGGGGTCACTCCGCCTGCAACCCATGGTTTCCATTCGCTCCAAGTCCCCCATCCCGGCTGGAAGTGGGTCCCAGGCTCGGAGCACCCCGACACCCCAATCTCTGACCTCACGCGTCCCCAGGGAGCTTCCTGCTCCTTGGAAGCATCAGGGAGCGCAGTCCGAAGGCTCGGGAAGGGAGAATTCTGGGAGAATTCAGGAAAATTCAAGAGGCTGGACACCGCGAGGATCATCAGCTCCAGGATCCCGCCCCCACTCCCCGCTGGATCCAGACATTTTGGGGTGAGGGCTGGTCGGCTTTGGCAGCACCTCTTCCCTCTGAGCCCGAGGTGCAGGAGGTGAGTGTGTGTCCTGGCATGGCCGGATTTGGTGGGGAAGCTCCAGGAGGAGGAGGAGGAGGAGACAGGCCAGAAGGAGAATTTCCCGGTGCAATAAACTCTCCCACCTTCAGGCCTTGGCCCTGCAGATGCTGGGACAGATGTTTGCGTCTGGCACCTCCACACGAGGGGTGGCAGGAGGCTGGTGCCCACCCCGAGCCTGGCAGCTCCCAGGTTTCCCGGTTTCCCAGTTTTTGCTCTGTACCAAGCGCCGTTTCCCCCCCTCTTCAGGAGTTTTGTCACCCCCAGAGCTGAGGTTTTTCTGCCTCGTGTGGAATTGGGAGCTGCAAAGGAGAGTTGCTTCCGCAGAGCCCCGTCTCCTTGGATTTTATCCCAAAACGTTTGCTCGAGGCCACTCCTCAGCTAGGGAGAGAACATTCCTGCAGTTGGTGATGCAGCCCCAACACTTAAATCCCATTTTGGATTGTCTGTCCCACGGCCCAGGTGTCCCACTCTGCCTGGGCCATGAAGGACCGTCCGTGGAGTGAGAACCTCTCCTGATCCAACACATCCCTTGTGCCGCAGGGAATGGGGGTGTCCATCCCACTCCACTGGGACACGGAACCAAGGGTGAACCACAGCCACCACCTCCTCCTCCTCCTCTTCCTCCCCAGACAAAGGCTTTGTCTCTGGAACACGAGGGCACGGAGCGACACCAACATTTGTATTCAGCAACGTGGGCCTGGAAAAGGCCGGAGGTGGCTGGATATGGGATAGACCCCAGAGGCTCTGCTCCCACAAAAAACCTCCTTCTGCTCCCTTCTTTCCCTAGAGCAGCCTCCCCCATGGATAAAATTATTATCTCCTGAAAGAGCAGAAAAAGAAGCAGCAAAATACCTGTTCTCGCCTTAAAAGGAACATTTTTAAGAAAACCGGGGAACCTTAAAAATGAAAATTAAAAATTTTCGGCGGCGCTTTATTTAAACACGCCCCGGTCGGGTTGCGGCGAGGCACGATTTCCCCTCTTTAATATTTAACCAATATTTATTTTAAATTTAATTTTTAAATTAAATGCTCCTATTTGCACTTGGGAGCCACGACTCCGAGGAGGAGGCATCTCCCCCTTCCCGAGGGATGGCGGGCACGGAGTGTGGCCGGGGGGAACCGGGATGTGTTTTGTCCACCTCCGTCGCTCCCGGCACCTCCCCTAGTCCTCCACAACAAGCAGGGTAATTATCTCGCTTCTCCTGATAATTATTGTAATTAATCCAGCATAATGAACTCTCCTGATCACGCTGCTCCTTCAAGTGTTGGGTTTTTTTCCCCTTTGATTGAGGAAATTGGGAGACGGCGGCAGCGGGAAGAGCGACACTCCAGCGAGGAGCAAAAGGATTGTGAGAGACAAAAGGCAACTTGAGCGGTGCCAGCGGGATTTATTGAGGCCTTTCCCTGATAAGACATGGAAACCAGGGATGAATCAGTGCCCAGAGGTGCTTGAGGAATGGGTGGGAGGTGGGACTGAGAGGGGGGAGAGCAAAGGGAGAAGGTGGAGCTGGGCAGGGAAGGTGCCATTGCTCCCTGTGCCACGTGCTGCCTCTTGCTGGGTTTATTCCCAGTTTTTCCTTTAGGGCTCCTGGAAGAAGCATTTTGTAAGGTCGAGGGCTCTGCTGGGCTGGGAGCATCCCCAGGAGCTTCCTCTCCAGCAAGAACAAACCGCTGGAGGAGGATGATGATGAAGATGATGGTGATGGTGATGATGGTGATTCGTATTCCTGAAGTGGGGAATTAGGCTGGAGAGAGGCTGAGCATCCCCACCAAAGCCCTGCAGGTAATTCCAGGGCAGGTTCAGTACCAGTTTGGGATCCACACCAGGATCCCGCTCCTGAGGATGCCGCCTGAGGAGTTCCCATAAATTCCACAGGGCTCCTCGGGAAAAACTCTCCTTTGCTCGCAGAGGGACTTGGATGGGAACCATCGAAATTCCCCCTTTTCCCCCACCCACGGAGCCTCCGGGCTGGAACAGGTGCCGGGAGCGGCGGCACCGCCGGGAATTACCACAATTACACCAGACAATATTGACTCAACTGTTTGAAGAACTCCACAACCAAGTCCCTCCTAATTAGATTCAACATTTAATGGGGCTTCTTAATTCCGGGCAATATTTTCCGAGGCCTTAACGAGTCTAACGGAGGAAGAACCAGGAGTATGCAAAATTTTTGTCCCTTTAATATCTGACACAGAGCCCAAGGATATCGGTCTTTTTAACATTGGAACGATATCCTCCAATCCCAGGATCTCAGGGGCTCCATCACAGAGGAACTGCCTTCGTCCACACGAATTCCTGAGGATCCAGACAGTCGGGACACGGTTGGCATCCCTATTTTTGGCGTACTCAGTCCCTATTTTAATGTTCCTCCCCACTCTGTAATTATTCAACGTGCCAATGGAGGTAACGAGCTGCTGGAACGGGTGGTTGGCACCACAAAGCAAAATAAACCCCTGGAAGTGCCTGAAGAATGTGATGGAGAGGGGAATAAAGTCCCGTTGTTGTCCTCCTCGGACGTGGAGGAGCTGCCCCTCAGGGATGGAGGAGGTTATCCCAGTGGGAATAACAAGTTGCCCAGAGGCAACCGGGACAACATTTCACCTCCAGCTCTTCTGGGTTCCCGCGGCAGCACAGGGAGAAGGAGGTGAGGAGGGAGATGCCCAGGGATGCTGCTGTTCCAGACAGAGAGAGGAGGGAAGGAAGGAAAGCCTTCCTTGCCTCCCAGGAAGGAGGTTTTACCTGGCTGACCAAAGTATTCAGGCTCTGGGTTCATTCAGGGAAATAGTTTTCATGTTTAATGATCAGTTGCTGAAAACTGAAATGTCTTTGGTTTTACAATAAGAAAACAAACAGAAACAAACAGAATATGGAGCCTCCTCCCAAAACCCTCTGCTTTAAGAGCTCCCTGTTATTTCCTAACAAAACCCCTTGCTGCTGGAAACCCTCCAGCTTGGAGACGGTGCTTCAATTCCCAGAGGGAATGAGCGGGATAAAGTGACCCCACTGCAGCCTAAGGCACAGCACATCCTCACATAACCTCAAATGGGGACCTACCTCCAAAAGGTTTCACACATCCCATAAAAAGGAAGGGATGTGACCAGTCAAACCGGCCGTGGGGGCATCCCATGGGATCCGAGGGATCAGGGCATCAGGGCCTCCTGATGCTCAGCCCACGTCCAGGATGCACCTGGAGAAGGGAGACAGGGAGGTTGCAGGGTTTGGAGCCACTCAGAGCCCAGGATGGTGGTGGGAGAAGGGGTTGGAAGGGGTGCTGCCGGTGGGGCCAGTGTCGGAACACGGAGACAGGAGCGTGCCCAGGCCGGCCCGGCTCTGCCATCCCACCAGGATTTGCCGAGGAGATCCATCCCCGACAGGCTCTCCGAGGGCTCTGACGGACATTTATAGCCCTGTGAGTCACTACCGGCCGTGTTTAAACCACTCATACCTGGCCAAGACCTTGAAAATAGCTCCATTTATCCCGAGCGGGCTCCTCGCGCGTATAAATAGCAGAGCGAGGCCGCTCCGGAGCTCGGGAATCCGGGCGCCCGGCTCCGCTCGGAGCCACCCACTCCCCGTCACCCCCCGTGTCCCCTCCTGGCTGCCACGGGGGGGCAGGATGGGGAGCCTGCTGCTCCCAGGACACCCCTTCTCCCCCGGGGTGCCCCATATCCGCAGCCGGGAATGAGGTGTCCCTGGCAGAGCCGCCGGCAAAAACAGCCGGAGCGGAGCTTTTTGCGCTCCGGGAAAAACACAGGAGCTCGGGAATCGGGCCCTGTCTGGGAGCCTGCGGTTCCGTGACCGCTAATAGCAGCCCAGGATCACCCCATAAATCTGCTCGGGGTCGGCACAAACCCGTTCCTGTGCCTGGGGTGAGGGATTGGTGGCACTGCGGTGACGCCGGGACACCCGTGTCCCGCCACCCTCAGCCAGGATTTTGGGTCTGGAACGGGCACCCTGCCCCCAGGGGTACCCGCCCCAGTGACTCCCATCACTAGAACCACAGGTCGCTGCCACCTGCAGGGATATTTTAATCCCGTGCTGCTCTTTTCCAGGGAAAACATTCGATTTCCACTTGTGCTTTAGGATCCAGGGAAGCTCTGAGCGCGGGATTGGCTTAACTTTTGCCAAACGAGTGTTGGCCCGGCTCGGAAATCCTTTGTTTCTGCTGAAAAAAATAATCTTGGTGATTAAAAATCCCCCCTCGGGGTGAGGACAGGCCTTTGGCACCTGCTCTTGGCTTTTGGGCTGCTAAATCCACTGCCTTTGGGCAACTAAATCCAGTGGTTTTGGGCTGCTAAATCCAGTGTCTTTGCCTGCTAAATCCAGTGGTTTTGGGCCACTAAACCCAGTGCTTTTGGGCCACTAAATCCAGCGCATTTCCAAGGAAGAACTGTTGTGCAGAGGGATGGAAAAGCTCCATGATGGAGGTGGCTCCGGCTCTCTCCAAACATTTCTCCCCTCTCTCTCTCTCTCTGATCTCTTTTTTTTCTTTTCCCCCTCAGAGGAAACATTGCCCAAATCAACACATGCCCAAGGAACGGTTTTACACGGATCGGACGGCACTTTCTGCTGGAAAAACTTCCAATCAGCTGCATTCCCGAGCCGGGCTTATTTTTCACGGTTTTCTGAGTGCGTTTTGTTTTGGTGCCAGAGTAAAGAGCTGGAGGTACAGACTCCAGCCCAACCTGTACCACCAGCATCCTCGCTGCATTTCGGGGACGAGAGGCCTCTGACCTACATTCCCAGCCCGGGAAGGAGCCGGGTTATCCCTCAGAATCCCCCCCCTCATGGCACCCCGGTTCTCCTCCCTCCCCAGGGACGAGCATCCGAGGCGGCGGGAAAACCACCCTGCGTCCCCCCAAAAGCAGCCTCCGGGTGTTTTGCAGCCTCCAAATCCCCCCCGCTCCGGAGGGTGGAACAACCTTTAACCAGAGCTTTTTAAAGCTCTCCCACCTTTGCCTCCTTCTCTTCCTCCGGGAAGGTGTCCCGGCGGCGGCAGAACAAGACGGCTACAGACGGCTGCTGGAAAGCCGGCGGCGCGGAATACACTGGGAGGCCTTTTTTTCCCTGGAAAATATTTCCTCGCCGCAGGCTGCGGTGACAGCAAACATTCCTGCCGGGGCTGGCGTGGGGAGGCATCACCCTGCGGGATGGCTGGGGCGCCCGGGGCGGCTCCTCCTGCCTCCCCAGCCCTTTCCCTCCGCAGAGGGTGCGATCCCCGCTGCCTCTCCCCCCGAGGGAGCGGGGCCCCGAGCGCACAAAGGGCTTTTTTCATGCTTGGAGGACCCGGGGGGGTTGTTTTTTCCAGAGGGGAGAAGGGAGTAGCTGCCAGGATGGGACCCCCGGGAGTACCCAGGGGAGCCCTCGCCGGGAAAAAGGGAGGGTTGTTAAAAAACAACACGTGGGATCCGGAGCTGCCGGGGAGCAAAAGCAGCGCGGGGAAGTCGGGGCTGTGGCTGTAAATCAACAGAGCTGCTGCTATTTCCATCCGTTTGGGAGTAGGGACAGGCCCCCCCCTCCTCACCACCCCAGGTGTGTGCCAAAGGGATTTCGGGAGCTGCTGCATGGAACACACGTGGGTTGGTTCCTCCCGTGGCAATTCCAGCCCTACGGAGGCTGAGATGTGGGGCAGGACCTCACAGCTGGTCCCGGAGGCACCTGAGCAACCCCAAGGTCTTCAGTTTTAGTTTTTTTCATGGATCAGAGAGTCCCAGAATGGTTTGGGTGGGAAGGGACCTTAAAGCCCATATAGTTCTGCCCCAGGGGAACTTCCACTAGCCCAGGTTGCTCCAAACCTCATCCAACCTGGCCTTGGACACTTCCAGGGATCCAGGGGCAGCCACAGCTTCTCTGGGCAACCTGTGCCAGGGCCTGCCCTTCCTCACAGGGAAGGATTTCTCCCTAATATCCAGTCTAAATCCACCTTCCTTCAGCTCAAAGCCATTCCCCCTGGTCCTGTCACTCCACGCCCTTCTCAGAAGTCCCAAGTGATTATAGTTTGGAAAGGAGATATCCCAAAACCCTGGGAGCTGTGCTGATACTACTCCAAGGGGCTCAGCTGGATTGTAGCAGGAACTACTGAAGGATTGTAGAAGGAACTTCCC
>NW_020897919.1:722762-792550 GCF_003984885.1 Neopelma chrysocephalum
CCCAGCTTTCATGGTGAGGGTACCAGCACATCCCAGCTTTCGCAGTGAGGGTCTGAGAGCATCCCAGCTTTCCCTGTCAGCATCCCAGTTTTCCCTGTCAGCATCCCAGCTTTCCCTGTCAGCATCCCAACTCCCATGGGGAGGGGACCGGAACATCCCAACTTTCACTGCAACACACAACTTTCACTCCCCCCCCCCTTTCCCCCTCCACTTCCATCACAAAAGACCCCCCAACGGGATAACTTTCCCTATCCACAGAGGCCATCCTGCCTCTGGCCGAAGCATCCCTGCCCCCTGAGGCATCCCTGTATCCCAGACCCCCCACTCCACACCTTGCCACTGCAAAATAAGGCTTTTCCCGGCCAGCTGCTCTCACGAGGGGGGGTGGGGAAGTTGGGATGAAGCCGCATGCGGTGACCCCCTCACTGCCCTCCATCCCGGTCCGAATCCCTCCTCCCATTAACACCTCATCAGCTCCCGGGGCTCCCGGCAAACACAGCCCCCCCGGCCGAGGAAATACCCCGGGCCTTGTGATGCAGAGCCCCCGGAGCGGGAGGAGGATGAGGATGAGGACGCTTCCTGGCCCTGGATGCGCAGCTGCCTCCAGCCCCCGGCCGCTCGGCGGGCAAACAGCACCTGGGAGGGCAGGGAGGCCAGGATGTGGATTCAGGAAGCGTCCCCCGCATCCCGCTGCTCCCGAGCCCCTCCGCATAGAGATGCTAATGGGCTCCCCATTATCCCGCTCTCCCGCTGCAGAAGGGGATGCTCCCCCTTGCTCCCACTGCGCCGCGGGATTAGGAGCAGCGCGGGGGGCTCGGCTGGCACCCACCCACCCGCCGGCCTTGGGAAGGAAGGGGGGGGGACTCGGGATTTATTCCCCGGCGGCGGCCGCAGCCGTGAACGAGACGCCGTGAAAAACAGCCGCCGCCGGCACCTTCCTTTGTTGGGAATGCTGCAAGGAGCACCCGCAGGCTGCGGCGGAGATAAAGCAGCGTGTCAGCTCCGCCGAGGTCAGGGCTGGGAACCGAGGGGGCGGATTCCTCCCTGCACGCTCCGATGGAAACATCGGCGGGGGCACCGGGAAAAGGGAAAGGAACCCACAGCCCACCCCGCTGCTGCTGGTTCCATCCCACAAGGATTAAAGCCCCCCTCGTCTCTTCAACCCCCTGTGACTTGCCCAAGCCACCTTCTGGGCCTCCTGGGATGTCCTGAGTTGGAAGGGATCCACAAGAATCCCACCACGTGCCTGAAATTATTGTCCAAACATTTCTTGACAGGGTTTACCTGTGGAAAACCTTTCTCCTGGTTTTGGTGACCCAAAAAGGCGTTGCTTTGGTAAAGAAAGGTGTGTGCAAGGCCGTGTCCATGGGCAGGGAGAAGCGGCACTTCCCTATGGAATTTTCTGGCTCCTCCTCCCGTAGCGAGGAGCTCAGTGTGCCAGAGCCTGTCCCGTTTGGAAAAGCAATCCTCTTGGAATGGGGAATCACCCCCAAAGCAAACCTCAGGCCAGCTGGGGTGGGATGCTCAGAATCCCTCCATACAGAGGGATCCCTGCCCGGAGCTCCCCGTTCGGGGCATCATTCCCTAGGGATGTGGTTATTCCCACTAGTGCTCCCTGTGAGGGGGAGAGCAGAGCTTTCTGCCCAAATCCAGCCTGGTTCACAATCAGAACTCATCAAACAGGAGAGAGGGAAGCTCCAAAGGGGGAAATAAACAAATCTGGAAGCAAATTGCTGGAGCAATCCCTGGTTATCTCCCAGTCTCCCGATAGCATCACTCTGCCCATGGAAGCTCTGAGTGATGTAATCAGGGACAACCCCAAACCCTGGGCAGATAACAAACGCCTTCCCTTGTCCCTCAGGCAGCTGGAATCAGCTCTGCCCGATTCTCCACGCTGGAATTTCAGCAGAGGCTGCTCCCAGAGCTGCCCTGTGCCAGGAGCAGGCGCTCGTTTGGGGAAGGGCCGATTTGGGGAGCTGGGGACCACAGTCAGAGGCTGCATCCCATGGGATGGCAGTCCTCCCTCCTCTCAGCACAGGGAATGTGTAAATCCAGGTGCTGACCTCGCCAGGGAGCTCTGCTCTGCAGCCTGGGACACCCAGGACAGGGCATGTCCCAGGGGCACCCCCAGCTCTTCCCGCTGCCAAACCATCCCATCCTATTCCCTGCTCCTTCTGCAGCACTTCCAGCGTGGGAAGAGCAGCTCTGCCTCCGGGTTTGGAAGATTTACATCCACATTACATCCACTCCAGAGTCCTTTGGGCTTCCTAGTGCTGAGCAGATCCCAGGCACCGCCTCGACTTGGGCCTTTCCAAAGGGGCACGGCCTCATTTTCCAGAGGCTGTCCAGGTTTCAGCACGATGCTTAAAACACCCCAAAATACTCCCTAGCCTCAGTGCAGCCACAGAATCCGATGCTTCTGGGAACAGATCTCTGTGAAGCTTCGTGTTTTCCCCAAGCTGCAAGGAGAACCACGGAATCCCGGAATTGTTAAGGCTGGAAAAGGCCTCTGAGATGATGGAGTCCAACTGCGTCCCAGCACTGCCAGGGCCACCACTAAACCTCATCCTCAAGTGCCACATCCACACAGCTTTTAAATCCCTCCAGGAATGGGGATTCCATGACTCCCCTGGGCCACCCCTTCCGGGATTTGCCAACCCCTTCCCGAAGAAATTTTCCCTGATAACTCCGGAAAGAGATGGCCGTGCCACATCCCTCCTCCAGATGTGGCCACGTGTTCAACACTCACCCCCCTGTCCCCGCCCCCAGCGTTGCCACCCGAGGATTTGCCCCAGAGAGACCCTCCCCGGCACCCCCACGATCCCAAAATCCGGCAGCCGTGCGCGAGGCGTCGGCGGGAAGAGCTCCCGGCGGCCCTTGTTTGACTGAAATAATTTTATTTGAATACACTTCGCTATTTCAACACTTTTAAGGTGCAGGGGGTTATTTAAGATGGATTCAGTTTTTAATCAGTTTAATGGGATTTTCCGTTTTCAGATGGAAGCGCCTCCAAATTGGTCTGATTAACTTTTCAGAATCAATACGCTTAACGGCGCAGAGCACACAATTATCCCGGCAAATGAGCTCCGGCGCGGCTCCTGCCGGGAAAACCGCCCAGCTCCGGCTCGGGGGGTGCGGATCTGCCCCCGGGGTTCCCCTTCCCCACCTCTCTGTTCCCCGAGGAAAAGGGGCAGCACAGCTGGAGATCTGCCCTCGGCTCTCCTTCTGCAGTTCATATTCCCCAGGGAAGCACAGCCAGCGGGATACCAGAATATCCTGGGTTGGAAGGGATCCACAAGAATCCCAAAAAGTGCCTGAGAGCATTGTCCAAACATTTCTTGACAGGGTTTGCCTGTGGAAAACCTTTCTCCTGGCTTTGGTGACCCAAAAAAAGGCGCTGCTTTGGTAAAGAAAGGTGTGTGCAAGACCATGTCCATGGACAGGGAGAAGTGGCACTTCCCTATGGAATTTGATAGCTCCAGCCTCCACCGGCTGCCTGGTTTGGCTGTCACGCTCCGTGTTTCAATGACAACACATTAAAGGCCCAAAAGAAGGCCCAGATCCCTGGAAAAGCTGGGTTGGGATTGCTGGCACCCCGAGCTGTCCCATTGGATCCCACTTCCCGGTTAAACTCCAGCCGTGGGAGCACATCCCGGTCTCGCCCATCCCAGCATCCCTCCCCACAGGTCACTCCCAGCTCCCAGCTCCCGGTTTATTCCCGCAGGCTCCGATATCCCCCCCTCCCACCTCGCTTTTTGTCAAGTTGCATAATTTTTTGAACTTCCACACTTGAAAAATTCTTTTGGAAATGTCAGGGTGACGGGCGGATTAAACATGAGCCAGAGCAAACAGGAATGACATTATTTTAATTCTTTCGGTGCCAGGTCATTTTCTCCGTAATAACACAGCTCAGATCCCGGGCTCCTGCCCCTTGCATCATCCTTCCCCTTCCCTGCTCCCTTGTTTTTATTTGTTCATCCCGCAGATAAAAGCAAAGAGGAGGAAAAGAGGCCTTCCTTCCTTCGGAAGAGATTTTTTTTCTTCCCGCTGGAATTTCACAGGGTTCGGGCAAACTCAAACTCCCCCAAAATGCCAAGTTTTTTTTTTAGGATTGGGGTGATTTTTTTTTTTTTTTTTAGGGAAGCATTCCCTAATTTACACACCGCTTGCTGCATTATTATAACAACCTGTGTTAGCAATTCCTGGCACATTCCCACATTCCTGGCACGTGAAGGAAGTGATGTCTGGAGAAGCCAGGGCCATCAGCAGAGCCAGGATGATCCCATCCTTAAAATCCTGCCCTTCCCATTGGCCTACGCCACTCCAGGAACTGCCCAGCAAAATATCCACCTGGATAACTGGAATTATGGCTCCTGCCAGGATATTCCTGGCTCTGCCTTTGGGTTTTACCCCTCTCCTTTCCCCTCCAGCCCGGTTCCAACTCCCTAAACCAGCAGAAAATCCACCTTTTCCTGGCAGGGTTTGCCTTCTGCTGGATCAAGGAGCTGAACCAGCTCACGGAGAGTGCTGGAGCGGGAGCAGCAGTTGGAGGATGCCACAGGGATGGGAATATATCCTGCACATTCCCTCTCGGCCACCGGGATCGGGAGGTTTGTGGCTCGAAGGAGCCACATCACAGGGAAAAAACCCGAGGTGAAAAAAGCTGTTCTGGGAATCGCCGGCCTTCCCGACCCCCCTGGCAGAGGGATAGCAGGGGGAAGGCACCCCCCAGACCGCAGCGTCCTCCCTTGGAGGTGCCTAATGCCACGTGAAAAGCTGGATGTGGGAGAGGAGGGCCCTTCCCAGGGATGCTGAGGAGGGACGGGAGAGCCGGGACCATCCGGCACGGCCGCAGCTGTTTGCTTGGGCAAACAGCAGCTCCTTCTGCTCTCCCGGCTGCCAGATCCCCACTCCAGGCAGGAAAAAACATTTCCTCAGGTAGGGCGCTTAGCGATGGAAGCACAGGGAGTTATTTTCCCTCCAGCTGTTCACACAGCGAGTGGAACCCGGAGCCGACATGGGTTTAAGCACATTCCCAGCCTCGGGGGCTTCCAGAGGGATCCCAGTGGGATGATTTCCCCCCGGGAAAGCCAGGGGGGTGCTGCCTCCAGCCCGGTTTGCACCGGTGGAAACAACACGTGTGGTTCTTCCCCGCCTGGCCTGTGTGGAGGCAGAGCTGGGAAAGCCAGCTTTAAGGGAAAAATCCCTCCTGGAAAACTGGGAAAAACCGTGGCCACCTGGAAAGGAGGCGATTCAGGGTGGGGCTCACGGCTCTGGGGGCTGAACCCGAGGGGAATAAACACGGAAAAGAACCACATTTTGTATCTTTTCCAGGGTTTTGCTGAGCAAACAGGAGCTGTTTGCCAACGGTTCGGAGGTGGCAGCGGCCTCCCTGCAGCAGTGCCAGGCTCTGGGAAGCACAGGGCGGGTTTCCTCATCCAGGATAAACGGGATGTGCAGCTGGGTCCCTTTTCCAGGCAGCAGGGAAAAAGCGCAGGAGCCTTTTCCCTCCCCTCGGTGGTGATCCGGGATGGAATAGGGGAGAATGGAATAGGGGAGAATGGAATAGGGGAGAATCCATCTGCCTGACCAGGAAAATAAATAAATACAGGAGTTAAAGGCACATCTATCCCAGGACATCCAGGTGTTCCAGCCCATCCCCATGTTCCCTGTCCCACCTCGGAGCGTGGAGCTGCTTCCCGGCTCCCTGGTTTCCTGCCTCTGGAGCGGGATTGGGCAGAGCAGCTCCAGGTTTGCTATTTCTGGGCTCTGTTCAGGCCCAGGCCGGGTTTCAGCGGTGCCCCTGCCATAAAAATTCCCTGTGCCTCCGTCCTGGCAGCCAGGAAACCTCGAGGAGACCATAGGAAGCGGCAAAGCCTCAGGATGCGGCGCTCCAAAATAAGGTGCAGTTAATTAATATGGTGTGAGGGAGTGGGGAGTGATGTCATCCCCGGATCCAGGGAGGATAAATGCATCCCTCTGTCCTGGCTTCGTCCCGCTCTTCCCAGAAATGCCCTGGAGGAAAGGCACCAGGACGAGCTGCAACCACAGATGGAGAGCACAGGGGAAAACTGGGAGTGTTAAGGGAATATTAATATTAATTTGGAATATTAATTTGAAATGTTCATTTGGGATATTAAGGGAATTTGGGATATTACACAAAGCTGTCATTGCCTTTCGCTTTCACCTGTTCCCAGTTTTTCCCCCCTTCCTATCAATTTTGGGATGGACAGCTCCCACCAAGGACAACACCCCATTTGGCCCAAATCCCAATGGATCTGGAGCTCCCCAGCATTCCTTTGGCCGCTGTATCCCTGCACAGCTTGGCCGTACATTGGGAATCCAAGCTCAGCCACTGTCGTTTAATCCAGCAGGATTTAGACAAATTCCGCCACGCCGTTTAAATATTAATTAGGATTTCTCACCCTGCACGTCCTCTCCAACAGCTCCCATTCCTCCCAACCTGGGATGCATTTTTCCAGCAGGTTTGTGGTAAAGGGGCAGGGGCCAGGGGGGAACTGCCAGGGAACCTTCACTGCTGGGATCAAACTGGAGCAGGATGGATAATTCACCGAATTCCTCCCCTCTCCATCCTCAGCCCTCCAGGTCAAAAAGTTGGTCTGGTTTGGGGTCATGTGGATTGCTGGAGCTGGGATAAATCCAGCTCTTTGCTTCTCGCATGGAAGCATCTCCCTTTAAGTTTAAAACACCTGTGGGAATCGGCCCTGCAAATCCTCGGGATTCAAGGGACAGGAAGGTCCCTTCCCGTTGCCTCTGCCCCTTCCCTGCTTCCTGAGGGGAATTTTCTGTAAGCTCCACACCAACAAATCCAAGATTTGGGCGCACAGAGGGAATTGGGAACAAACCCCTTCACTGAAACAAATGAACCCCCAGCCAGGGCTGAACTCCACATCCCGAGCCGGGGGGGTTTTGGGAAGGGAAAGGTGGGACACAGGCAGGGCATTCCCGCTTTCCCAGAGCCTCCCGCAGCCCCTGCCACGTGTCCCGGCTCCCGCGGGGAGGACGTGAGAGGCCTCGGGACGGAGCAGCTGGATCCGGAGCTCGCTCCCCAGACGTGTCCTGTGTACCTTGGCCGCCGCTCCAGCCCCCGGCCGGCGGCCGGATCCACACCTTATCCCGCCGCCCCACGCGGGATGCTGGAGGTTTGGGGACACCCCACGGCCGTCCCCCGTCCCCAGCCGGCTGCCGAGGCGGCCGCGGAGGTGGGAAACGCTCGGAGGAGCAGACACAGGGGCATTGAGCCGGGGCTGTGAAACGCAGCAGTGTCTGCCAGAGCCCAGGAGCTCCCGGGACAGCGGCCAGGCCGGGAATAAGGAACGCCACTGTGATTCCCAGACCGGGTAAACACACCCCTGCCCGGCCCAGCTCCCCACCCCGGCATCGGGGAAAGGGGAGGACGGCACTGCCCTGACCTCCAGCTCCCCTTCCCGCGGGGATAACGCCACCTCCTCACACCCCCCGGGGAGGGCAAAGGGCCATTTATGGAGAATCCAGGTGTTCCGGGGATAAAACAGCGGGAAAACACCCCGAGGAGCAGGCAGCTCCATCCGATGCATCCATGGAGAGAACATACAGGAGCGAGGGCCAAGATACCACCGACCTTCCAGTCTTCCCTCGTTTTTTGTGGATATTCACTTTATAACCGCACAAAGTTAATAAAATCGTTTTTTTCCTTATTATTCATCCAGGGTTGGACACGCTGAAGATTCCTCCAAAACATTTCCCCCGTATTTTTATTTATATATATATATATATTTATTTGTAAATTATATATTTATAAACTACATATTTATAAACCACATATTTATAAACCACACGGAGTTTTTTGTTGTTGCCTTTATTTTTCAAAAAAACAGTCGCATTCCTGAAAACCGCTTTTCCCCCGTGAGGTAACAGAAACCCCCGAAGTTAAGAGGGGAGGGAAAAAAGCTTGGAAAGTTTAAAATTACTTATTTTTCTGGAAAACGAGGTGGCAGGGGCGGAGTGGAAGGTGCCAACAGGTCCCGGTCAGATTTTGTCCAATAACCTGTTCCTAATCCAAGACGCAGTTTTCCCACGTCTCCCAAAAACATGGTGTTTTAGGAAGGGAAAAAGAAGTTTTTAAATGGGTCAGTACCAGCTTGTCTGGAATTTTGGAAGGATCCTATTCCCACTCCTCTTAAAGGATCAATTTTCTTTATCGGGAATGAATTGGGGTTTTTAATCAGCGTTAAAGCCTAAAGCAGAAGAATAAAATAACGCCTCCAAGCACCCCAAATCCCGGGATTTGGCGGCTCCCAGGCAGAGCAGGCAGGAGAGGGCAGCAGATATCCACGTTTCGGGCTTTCTTCAGGAAACTCAGGAAGGAAAAGCGGGGAGGGGGGGCAGCAGGCAGGAAATTTTGGGAACAGCCTCTCACAGCGCTCGGGGCAGAGACGGTTGGAATCAGACGCTCCTTAAGATCCCTTCCAACCCTAACGATTCTGGGATTGTGTGAAATTCATGGATTCCCGCTTCCGACTGTTCCCAGGAGGTGTCCCAAGGGTCAGGGAAGATCCAGGGTGTTGAAAAGCCCCGTCCAAAAGGATTTCAATGGAAGGGGTTACCTGGAAAAGGGGTGCGGCATCGCCTCATTTTGCCAACTAAAGCACCGTCCCCCTCTCCAGCTCCTTGTCCGCCCCTTCCAGATGCTTTTTCCCCCCCTTCCAGATGCTTTTCCCTCCCTCCAGCTGCTCCATCCCAGCCTTTAACGTGACAAGCAGGGGGAGCAGCGGCTTCGCCGTCTCTCCTCTCACTCCGTTGTCCATGTGGCTCCTCTCAGCACCTTCCTCGGCCGCGAACGCGGCAGGATTTGGAGAGAAAACACAGAGGGGCGTCGATGCAGCAGCACCGGGGTGATGAGATGCAGCAGAAACGCAAATGAAAGGCAAATCCGTCATCCTGGAGGGAAACAAGAGGCCTGGAGGCAGCAGGGGAAGGGATTTTTCCAAGGTCATCCCGGATTCCTCGGCAGCAGAGCAGAGCCCCAGGGCACCCAGAGCTCTTGGGAGAAACCACTGGGAAAACAGCACAAAGCACTTCCCCAGCACTTATCCCATCCCCAGCACTTATCCCATCCCCAGTCCTCAGGGAAGGGCCTCTGGAACCCTTTAAATCCAGGGAAATCCTACCTGAGGAGCCCCCATTTACGTGTTTGTTAATCCCCAACTCTTCCCGCAGCATCCATGGAATCCCCTCCTCTTTTCCCAGCTGTGCCAGCTCCTTGGCTGGGAATTTTGGATCCAGCCAATTTGGGGAAGGAGGACAGGATGGGAGTGGGGGTTCCCTAGGCGGGGATGAGGGGGAAAAGAGGAAAATTAACTCTATTCCAGCCAAAGCCAGGCTAAGGAGAGTTGGGCACAGGGAAAACCATGTCCCGGTTAAAACCCAGGGCACAGGGAAAACCATATCCCAGTTAAAACCAGGGACTGTTTCCTTGGAAGGGGTTGACTTAGAGGCTGCCTAAAAGCAGATCTTAAAACCCCAAAACTGTCGATCCAGACACCCAGAGCTTCCATGGGATGTGCAGCATTCCAGGAAAGCACCGAGCAAATCCCGCTTTTCCTTTGGCTCTAAGGTTGGGATCTGGGTGCATCAGGGACCTGAGGGTGGAACTGAGGGGAATCCAAAGAGTCAGATTTAGGAGTTGGACTCAATGATCCTTGTGGATCATAGAATATCAGGATACTGCTCAGGATATTCCAAGATCCTGTGGATGTTCACAGGGAGTGGGAAGAAAGCAGAAGCTTCCGGAGCACCCTAAAATGGGGACAGATTTTTGTTCTCCTGGCCAAATCCCGATCCTAATAATAGGATTGTCACGTTGTGACAACGTCAAAAAAAGCAACCCCAACCCCCTAATTCCTTGGAATAAGGGAGAGTGGTCCCGGGAATGGCTCTGGCAGCGGAGCTGAGGGGCCGTGTGGGCCCCGGGATGTTTTTCCTGCTGAGGGAACCTCTCCTGCCTGCCAGGAATTGCTCTGATTCAGCTGGAATTGTTCAGGCTGTTTGATAAGCAGGGTTTTTTTTTGGGAGGGAGGGATCCGGCCCCTCCTGTCCCTGCAGCCAGAGGAAGGTGCTTCGCCCTATTCAGCAAATCCAGCTTTTTTTTTTTTCTTTCTTTCTTTTATCCAGGCATTGAACCCTGGGGTTGTTTTCTTTCCAGCTCTCCGGCTGGAACGTTGTCAGAGATCTGAAATGCCAGTGGGGGTTTTTATTTTCTTCCTTTTTTTTTTTTAAATTCTGGACACAGCTCACCCTGCTTTTCAAACCCTCCTTCCACAAATGTGGAAGCTGGTCTGGGAGGGGGGGAAAATGGGTTTGGACCCTCTGGAGAGTTCCAAGGGGAGTGGGAGGCTGGAGGGACCCCGTGGCCCCTCTGGCTCCAGTGGAGATGGACAGACAGGGAAAAAAGACACGTTCCCTTCATTCGTCTGAGCTGGAGGGGTGTGAAAATGAACTCAAACCCCGTGTCCAAAGGAGGATTTGGGGATGAGGTCACACAAATCACCAGGGCTGGTTTTATTCCTTTGTAATCCCGAGCCAACTCAGATGGAAAGGAAGAAACTGGATCCATGGGGTGAGGAAAATAAGGGAGGGGTGAGGACATGGGCATGAGAGGGACAGATTTAGGGAACACTGCAAATCATTTATTCCCTTAAAAACGTGGCTGTTCCCAGCGGGAAATGATCCATGAAGTTTGGGTTCTGGTGGTACTTGGGGTCTAAGGAATAGGGAGATTGGGATTGAGATTCTCACATTGGGAGATGCTGCTCCATGAGGAGGAGCAGAGGCTTCCCAGCCTTGGGAATCTGCTTCCCAAAGACAGATAGATTAAATATATATTTATATATTCTATACTGACATAGTATATTAAATATAATGTAATATAAAATAGAATGCAGTTATTTACTATAGAAAGGAAAGTTAATTTAACATTAAATTTAATTTTCCCATCTTTCCACGGTTTTTCACTCATCTTTTCCAGCACAAAGCAGGGAACAAAGCAGCTCCCTTTGGATGGGCCCAGAGAACTGAGTATCCCAGGAATCCCCACTCTGCCTCCCTTCCCTCGGTTCGGGAAGATGCTGGAAGGGAAGGAGGAAAGCCACGGGCAGGAGTTTGGCTCCAGCCCTCTGCACAAATTAATCACAGACCAGCTGGAGGGAGGCACAACTTTGGGGTCATTTATTTTGGTTTAACGACTTAATAACTTCCAGCTGGAAGGGAGACCAGGGAAAAGGAGAAGCATCATTCCATGAGCAACCAAGGCCATGGATCTCAGTGCTGATGCCCCCCCAGTGCCGTGAAAAATCCCACCTGGACACGGTCACTGTGCCTGGCTTGGGTGGGAAGGGATCTCCAACACCATCCAGTTCCCCCCTCCTCCATCCAAGCTGTCCTTGAGCACTTCCAGCCGTGGGGCATCCACAGTTTCTCCTAAACTGGCTCCTAAAATAATAATAGATGGGATGCAGGCAGCAGGATGGATCCACACACAAGAGGGTGGGAACCTCGTCCATAAAAAACTGGGACAGGTCCTCGGGACCAGCCCACCTTCACCCCCAGCCCCGCTCATTGTTTCCCTGAAGGTTCCCAGTCCTGGAATTTCCTTTCGAGGGGCAAAACAATATCAGGAAAATCAGTTTGTCTTTTTTTCTCTCATTTTTTTTTTTCCCCTCTCTGCTAAAAAGCTGACAGAGGCCTCCCTGCTCCGCATGGAATAACATCCTCTGCCAGCCGGGCTCACTGGCGAGACAAATCCCCCCTTTCCCACTCGGGATAAGCCTCAACGTGTGTCCCTGTCCCTATTTCCTGAGGTAATCTGGAAGGAAAAAAAGGGAAGATCCTTTGTGGCTGCAGAGGAGCATCTCATCCCATCCCATCCCATCCCGTCCCACCCGGCAGCTTCCCAACGGGAAGGGTGGGGGTGACATCCTCCAGGGCGGGGGGGTGGCCGTGACTGTCCCGCTGCTGAGCCAGCAAAAAAACACACCCAGAAAGTTCCTGCAGCCCCCCCCCCCCCCGGGCCTGGCTTTTCCCTGCTCCATGGATCCAGGCACGTCGGGAATATCTAATGGCTCACACCGGGAGATGCTGCTCCGTGGGGAGGAGCAGGGGCTTCCCAGGCTTGGGAATCTGCTTCCTAAAGACAGATAGATTAAATATATATTTATATATTCTGTACTGACATATTATATTAAATCTAATGTGATATAAAATAGAATGAAGTTATTTGCTACAAAAAAGAAAGTTATTTTAATATTAAAAGAAAGTTATTTAGTATAAAGCGGAATAAATTTTAAATTTAATTTTCCCTTCTTTCCACGGTTTTTCACTCATTTTTTTCCAGCACAAAGCAGCTCCCATTGGATGGGCCCAGAGAACTGAGTATCCCAGGAATCCCTTCCCTCAGTTCGGGAAGACGCTGGAAGGGAAGCGCGGGGGGGGATCCATCCCACCTCCCGCGGGGAGCGAGGGGATGAGTCCCTGCAGTAAGATCCGGGTTTATTTGCTTTTCCTCGGGAATTCGGCGGGTTTTCGGGACCACGGTGACAGCTCCTTCCCTGGGACGCGGGTGTGAGTCCCCTCAGGGATTTTTGGGAAGGGGTGGCTCCGGCTTTGCCCCTGCCCGGGGGGTGCGGCCGCGGCTCCCGGGAGGCGCAGGGTGTTCCCGGCGCGGGGCCAGCTCCCCAAAGGTGTGGTGTTCCCGCCGATCTCCCGCTTCCCGGAGCAGAGGAGCCCTGTGCGCCGCCAGGAAATCCCAGCCCTGCCCAAACCGGCCTCACCTCCACGGGTTCTATTGTCACTTGTGGAAAACATGAACAATCGGAGAGCCCGGAGATGTCGGAGGTGCCCCTGCCCGCGGCGGGTTGGGTGCTAAAGATCCCTTCCAGCCCGAATTATCCCGGGATTTTCTACGGTTTTGTGTCCAAACCCAGCCTAATGCCAGGTGCATCCTCCCCTCTGCACTCTGTGGGAATAGGGGAATCATCGGTGACAAGGGGATTCCCAGCTGTCCAGCCAATTTTTTTTTGGAATGCCTCTCCCCTGGGTGAGCGTTGAAAGAGGGAGTTTTCTGGGAAAAATCCAATGATACCCCTGGAAATGGCACATTCCAGATGCCTGGATGGGGCTGAAACCTCTCCCCTGGAGAGGGGGATGCTCCTGCTGCCAGACTTGGAAATCAGGGAAAAACTTGGGGGTTTGGAATGCTGCCCTTTGCCTTGAGCTCCCAGAAAATCTCATCTCCAGGGATGTTCCGAGGGAGCCTTGTGTTACTCCACAGCTAAATTTGAATTTCGCTGGTTTCTCCTCATTTTCTGACAGCTCTTTCTGGAAGTAAGAACCGAAGAGGACGGATATTTACCCGGAGGAAGGGTGGGATGTGCCGTGGATGAATATTTACCCGGAGGAAGGGTGGGATGTGCCATGGAACTGGAAGCAGCAAAGCCCTGTAACATGATTTAATGCTTTAAATGCCTCTTCCTTCTCGCTCTGCCTTCTGCTTTTAAACTGAAATTGTGAAATTAATTGGATTTTTTTTCAGTTAAACGGGGATGAATTTGAGAATCCTGAAAGAGCGAGGGATTTGGGATGCAGGAGGCCCCGGGTCTTGTGCTGAGCTCTTATTTCATGAGCTGATGGGACTGTTAATTACATGACATTAAATTAAATTAAATTAAATTAAAGACAAGCAGGGCAGGGCATTTTCCTTCTCCTCCTTCCCACTGTATATTTTCCTTCTCCTCCTTCCCGCTGCACCATATTCCAGGGGAGACTGTGTAGGTAAAGGATTTTGGCCTGGAGTGCATTTTAATATCTACTGAATGAATTATAGTAATATTATATATATATATATAATATATATACCAATATAATCCTGCATAATGTATTAAATGTCATAGAACTTAATGTATTAATGGAATACTACATAATGTAAGTAGTGTTGTATTAAAATATAATTAAATAATTAATCAATAAAACAAAACTTAAAATATAACATATGAGATTATAGATCATAAATTATATAATAGAATATACAATATAAAATGTTAATATATAATATATATAATTTATATACTATATGATATAAAACATATATAACATATATATACCATTTAATATATATTTAAAGTGTTTTAATATGTATTTAAGTAAATATAGTAATGCAATACTATATAATATATGTAGTGTTGTATAACTTAATATAGACCATACAATAAAGACCATATGATATATTTTATATCAGAAATTCTATAATATATAATATACAATACCTGCTGCAAAATATAATTAAATATAAATTATATACTATATAACACATAATATGTAGCTTATATAACATGTATACATTCATAATATATAACATATAACATACTACATATTATAATATGTAATAATAAATATATTATAATGTATTGTACATAAATAAACTATATATTAAAATAAGCATATAATAAATCCATACATCAAAATAAATAAATATATGTAATATATATTTTCCCCTCGGAATGTGTCATTCAAAAAAAAAAAAATCTCTTTTTTTAGGAAAAGATTTAAAACTAAAACCAGCCCAAAAGGTGATAAAATACCCCTCTACAGTCTGTTCAGCCCAGCACCACATTTCCCTGGATTTTCCGTTTGAGCAGAGAAGAACACCACATTTTTAACTCTTCTGGCCGTATTCCAGGGTGGATTTTTCGGTTGGAGACAGGAGAAAAACCAGCCAGTACCAGCTGGATTTTGCTGGAAAACCCAGTGCGACAGGGTGAGCCTTGGGGTTGGAAATACTGGAAATAGATGAAATACATATAAAATATAGATGAAATATACATTATATATATGAAATATATATGAAATAGATATGAAATATATGAAATATATGACATATATGAAATATATGACAGGTTGCTGTAGGAGGGAAATAAAATCCACATCCATGTGCCGGCTCGAGGTGTGTTTGCAACAAACCCATACGGAAAGCTTTGGATTTCACCTGGAAAAGCCGATTTTTTTTGAGGCTGGGAGGGGATTTAACCTATTTAAATAGCGTTTGATGCCGTCTCGGAGTGGAGGTGTGGATATTTTAGAATTAACCATCTGGAGAACTTCGCTGGAGGGAAAACGGGAATTTGGCTTCTGAGGCAGATCGATTAAAATAACTCGGTGACGAGGCTGTGATCCCAAATCTCTGCATTCCATGGGATTCGGGAGGGAGGAGGGTGAAGGTTGACGGGCTCAGCTTGGAAAGCAGCAGCAGGAGAGGGTTCAAAGCTCGTCCTGCCAGCTCCAGAAAAACTCATTTTGCACAGCATCCCCTAGGAAATCCCCTCAGAAAATAATAAACGACACAAAAAAACCCCCCTCAGATCCAAGGAGGATTTGCTGCCGGAATGATCCCGGGGCATCATCACCCTACGACGAGGCTCTGGTGGCACCAACCACCCCGAAAGGTCTCCCTGTGCAGCCAAGGCTCTTCCCCGCCCAAAGCTTTTCCCTGGAAGTTCTCGGGAGCACAATGTGGGTCGGAGCCCTGCCGGCTGTGGAGGAGTTTCCTCCTTTACAGTAAAAGAGCATTTAAAAGTTTCCTGTGGCTCCCCGGGGGGCGGAGGGTCCCTGCAATCCACGGGGTGGGTTCATTGTTTGATTCCGCGTTTTCCGGCCTCCGGCTGGAACAGGAACCCTCGGAGCTCCGTGGCCCTCCTGGGCCTCCTTGCCCGCAGATTCCAGGGGTTTCTGTGCCCTTTATCCCCCATTCCAACACCGCACGGAGACGGGGGTGGTCCCACTGCCACAGCTCCAGGAGCCAGCGCTCCTCCATGTCCCGGATATTCCAGCAGGGATCCGTGCCAGCTGCACGATTAACTATGGTCGTTAATGCAGAAAATGCACCTGCTTTCCCATGTGTGCCGAGCCCATTCCCAGGAATATCAGATATATGTTTATCTGTATTCCCACCCCAGCAATCAGGCCCCTCCCACGCACAGACGGGGTCACTCAGCCAGCTCCAGCTTCCCAAAAAAACTTCCCAGTGCCGTGACTCGGAGAGTGAGACGGGGACAACTGAGACCAAAGTCCTTTTGCTCCATCACCTGATGGCCCAGGCTGGGATAAGTCTGATGAAGAGCAGCTGAGGGAGTTGGGAATGTTGCAGAAAAGGAGGCGCAGGAGGGACCTTCTGGATCCCAAAAACTCCCTGACAGGAGGGTGGAGCCAGAAGAGTCAGACTCTGCTCCCAGGGAACAAGGGACAGGATGATGGGAAAGGCCTCAAGTTGTGCCAGGGGAGGTTTAGGTTGGATATTGGGAAAAATTCTCCCCAAAAGGGTTGCCCAGCCCTGGAGGGATGTAAAATCCATGTGGATGTGGCACTTGGGGACATGGGTTAATGGTGACCTTGGCAGTGCTGGATTAACCTTGGACTCAGTCTTAGAGGGCTTTTCCGAGCTAAATGATCCAGCTATTCCATTATTCCATGATTCTTTGATTCTATCACTCTATAATTCCATGATTCTGTGCTTCTGTGATTTGCTGATTCCGTGACCTGGGCTGTCACTGAGCTGAGCCAGTGATTTCTTGGCACAAAAGTTCCCTGGATCACTCTCATCAAAAAAAGCCCCAAACACAGCAACTGATTTAAAAAAAAAAAAAATAACAAAAAACAAAACAACAAAAAACAGGAGATGAAATTTCTGTCCATTTTTGCTTATTGCACCACGAATTTCAGCACAGACTCCGATTTGGGATGGCATTCCCAGGGCATTTGGGTTTGGGGCCAGGCTGGGCTGGTCCTCACCCGCCGCCTCCCCATTCCTGGGATGCAGGGATGCGGTGCCATGGGATGCCCCTTCCCTGCCAAGGGAGCGGGACCCAGCAGGGAGGAGCCGGGATGGGGCTGCAGCGCTGGGATGGGGCCGGGCTGGGCACAGGGAAGGCGGGAATGCGCGGGAAGGATGTGGGATGCGGGAGCGCGCGCGGGAGGTTGCCAAGGCAACCTCCCTCCTCCTCCTCCTCCTCCATCTCCATCCTCCCTCGGGCGGGGGGACCCCGCGGGCACCCGCAGGGGATCCGAGGGCGGGGTGCGGGATGCGAGGTGGGGGGGACCGGGCTGCAGCTCCCGCCCGCCGCAGCGCCGGGAATCGGCCGCGGGATCGGGAGGCTCCGCGCCGGCAGCGCCCGGGGGATGCTCCGGCTCCTCGCCGCAGGGCCCGGCACCCTGCAGGGAGGAGGGTTCGTCTGCTGCGCTGTTTTCCATCGGAAATCCAGAGCCTGGATGGGAAACTTGCGTTCTGTTTGTCTTTGACGCGGAGCCGATGCCTGCGGCGTAGGGATGCGGGAGAGGAGGAAGAGCCTGTGCGCCCATCCCCGCTCTGCCTTTCGCTTTAAAAGGTCCGGATCCTCCCGGTCATCTGACTCAGGTCAAGCAGGACTTTCCGTCGCCAACAGCCGGCAGATCCCACCGGAGCATCTTCCCGTGCCGGCCGCTGCCCCCCGGGAGGGAGGCGGGAGGCTCCTGCGATCCCTGGAAGACTGAGAGGTAAAATATTCCCGGCTCGGTTTCTCCTTCCCTTTCTTTTCCCCGCAAGGTTGATGAAATCCTGGAGATTTGCAGGGGGTCTGTGGAGGTGGATGGCGTTGATTCCCAGGCCATTCCGGCACGGATTCCCAGGCCATGCTGGCATTGGTTCCCAGGCCATGCCGGCACTGATTCCCAGGATGTGCTGGCATTGGTTCCCAGGCCATTCTGCCCCGTTTTCCACTGGCAGCTGGGGAGCCCCACACATGGTTAATGCCCACCCCACAGCACAGCCCCTGAGATCCCAGGGATGCTCCGGCCAGGAGAGCCCACTGAGACCCCAAACAACCCACAGAGCCCCCCCGAGACCCCAAACAGCTGGGATGCTCCAGCCTGGAATGTCCCAACACCCCAAACAGCCTGGAGAGTGATGCCACTGCCCCTAGGAGCGAGGTGAAGGTGCCCAGGCAGGGCAGGGGGCTGATGGAGGCAGCCAGGGGGCCACGGCTGGAGCTTCCCAATCCAAGGGGGACGGCCAGGGATTGGGCTTGGCTGTGCCACGCACCGCGGCTCTCACCCCTTCTCTCTGCCCGTGCCCCGCCCGCAGGCCGGCCCCCCATGGATCCCCTCCCGGCATGAGCACCGAGGCCGAGCAGCTCCTGGCAGGGGCCCGGGCGGCCGCCGTGCCCCTCTGGACCGTCTCCAGCTGGGCCGGCTCCGAGATGCCCCCCAACAGCAGCGCGGCGGCGGCGGCGGCGGGAGAGGCCGGGCGGCGGCAGGACCCGGCGGAGCAGGGCGGGACGGCGGGCGAGATCGCGGGCATGGTGGTGATCCAGTGCATCTACGCCCTGGTGTGCCTGCTGGGGCTGCTGGGCAACTCCCTGGTCATCTTCGTCATCCTGCGCTACGCCAAGATGAAGACGGCCACCAACATCTACCTGCTCAACCTGGCCATCGCCGACGAGCTCTTCATGCTCAGCATCCCCTTCGTGGCCACCTCGGCTGCGCTGCACCACTGGCCCTTCGGGCGGGCGCTGTGCCGCACCGTGCTGGGCGTGGACGGGCTCAACATGTTCACCAGCGTCTTCTGCCTGACGGTGCTCAGCCTGGACCGCTACATCGCCGTGGTGCACCCGCTGCGGGCGGCCACCTACCGCCGCCCCAGGGTGGCCAAGATGGTCAACGGCGGCGTGTGGCTCCTCTCCCTGCTGGTGGCCTCGCCCATCCCCGTCTTCGCCGGGACGGCGGCCACCCGCGACGGCCAGGCCGTGGCCTGCAACCTGCTGTGGCCCAGCCCGGCCTGGTCGGCCGCCTTCGTGGTGTACACCACCCTGCTGGGCTTCCTGCTGCCCGTGTCGGCCATGGGGCTCTGCTACCTGCTCATCGTGGGCAAGATGCGGGCGGTGGCGCAGCGGGTGGGCTGGGAGCAGCGCCGGCGCTCCGAGGGCAAGCTCACGCGCCTGGTGCTCATGGTGGTGGCCGTCTTCGTGGTGTGCTGGATGCCCTTCTACGTGGTGCAGCTGGTCAACCTCCTGCTGCCCGGCCGCCTGGACGCCACGGTCAACAACGCCTCGCTCATCCTCAGCTACTCCAACAGCTGCGCCAACCCCATCCTCTACGGGTTCCTCTCGGAGAATTTCCGGCACTCCTTCCACGGCGTGCTGCGGCGCTGCCTGGACGCCAGCCTGTGCTGCTGCCACGCCGGGGACAGGGACGGCGACGAGGACGAGGAGGAGGAAGAGCCCCTCGACTACTGCGCCGTCCCCCGGGGCGACGACAAGGGCAAGGGCTGCGTGTGCCCCCCCCTGCCCTGCCAGCAGGACCCCCTGCACCCCCAGCCCTGCTGCAAGCCCGGGCCCCTCCTCGCCAAGACCACCACCTTCTAGGGGTCCCCCCCAGCCCCGGGGGTGGAAGGGGATCCCGGATGGAGAGGGGGCCGGACGCCGTGCCCGCCCCGCCGGCCCACCCTGTGCTGTGCAGTTCCCGAAATAAAAAGCCATAAGACTGGCCTGGGATACCGTGAATTCCATCTCGACCGAGTCGTTATTGCCCTTCCCTTCGGCACCCCGGGAGCCTCGGCTGGGATCGGGGATGGGAAGGATCCCAAAACGCCGCTGGCGTTAATTAACCTGCCCTTCCAGATTAATTAATTACAAGTTCCTGTTCCTTCCGGAGACGTGCCCGGAGAGGCAGGGAAAAGCCCCAAAGCCCATCAGCCCTGCTGGGCCTATAGCCGAGTGAGGTCCCACCAGCAGTCACTCCCGCTCCCCCTCAAATTCCCAGGATTTTAGCACGCACAGGACCAAACCGTATTTGATGTACCAAATCTTGGCTAAACCTGAGACCCCCAGGAAGTCGGGGTGAGGAACAGCACAGGGGTGACACCAAGGTCACATTAAATGAGCCATTTCCAGCTTGTTTGGGTTTATTTCGGGTATAACTTTGTCCTTTTAATGTTATTCTTGTCCATTATTTACGGCTCATTCCTTCTATTTTAATCCCAGTGGGGAAGTAACCAGCAGGGCACATTTTCAGCCTCAAATGCTCCTGGGCTTTTTGGTGGCTCCGGGAGCTCGGTGAGGGAAAACCAGTCATTTTTTGGGGGGGGAAGGGGAGAAAGAATATTTCCTGAGCAGCTTTCTATAAACCAGACTGTAAAAGCTTTATTGGTCTCCACGCAGAATCGCTGCGTGACATCACGGAGGGTACAATTCCAATAAATAAATAAGTATTTACAAAACGTGCCGGGGGTATAAAACAGGGGGGGGCTGAACCTCGGGGAAGGAATTAAAGACATCTGCGTGTCTCAAACACTGCTTAGGCACTTTTCGTGGGATAAACCACCACAGAGGGAGTTTGAGCTGAGCACAGAAGGGGAGGAGCAGAGCTTTTGGGGGTGTGGTGGCAGAACCTCTGACCTGTGTAAGACACCGGAGGGCGACTACGACAAACCGACTTTGTTCAGCCACAAGCTGAGGTTTGAGCCAGAGGAGGGAAAAGGCCGGGAAGGAGCAGCTCCTGCAAGGTGGGATGATGCTTCTTATCATGCCAGTGTGTCCTCCCCCCCCCAGGAGCCATCCCACAAACCAGAAGGTGCTCGTCCCTTCTGACAGGCTCAGGGTCAAACCTGGTCACGTCTTAGAAGGGGCCATAAACCATCAAAGACCCCCGGGGTGCCCCCAGACTCATTTCTGGGGCTCCCTGCAGAGGGTTGTGTGTGATTTACAGTGTTGGATCAGGCAGGGGAGGTGCCCAGGTGTTCCCACCTGAGCCTGAAGGTGCATTAACCCTTGGAGCTTTTGTATTTTGGGGGCTTCCCCCACCCCTGACGGATCAAGGCTGTGACCATCACACATCAAAATCACAACAGTCAAGTCCCATCAGTGGAGCCACAGTGGGATCTTTCCACTGTCTGCTCTTATCCTTCTTTCTTTCTTTTTCTTATATATTTTGTTAAGTGACTCCTTTATATATTGATATTGCTCCATTTCTATAGATAATGCAAACAGCTCCATCCCTCCTTTCCATTGCAATTGTTCCAAAATAAACCTGCCACAGGCTTATATTTGCAATAAATCATTCACTCTAATTGCCTATTGACAGGACCCTCAGTTACCCGGGCCCAGGGGCAACAACCTTTTAGGAAACCCACAGTTCACACGACTATTTTGATTTTCCTTGGAATTTGCAACGTAGGTTCAGCATTCCAGGAGGGGATGTCGCATGTTAGCGAGTTCATAGCATGCGAGGAGGGGGTGTGGGGGAACAGAACCCCCCAGTTCTGACCCCGGGCCCGCAAAACTTCCTGTGGGAAAGCGAACTGCTGCTCTGGGATGATATTTCACTGGCATAAAGCTGTCAGCACCCGCTCCCACGTTCCCACCAGCAGCCGCCGGCTTCACCCCACCACAGCTGCCGGAGCAGGACCCCCATGGAATGAAGGAGCTGGGAAAACACAGCCTTTTCCAGATTTCCCCCCCCCAGGCCGTGGCTGGAAAATAGGCAGCGGGCGGGATCCTGCCCCCGTGGGAACGTTTTGCTGTGAGTTCCAGCGTGGATTAGGCTCAGCCCCGGTCAAGGGAAAACAGGAAAAATCCCTGCGGGCAGGAGGGGTCGTAAGTGGGTTTGTAAAATCGGTTTAAATGCCACCAGGGTGGGAAATGGGGGAAGGAATTGGGTGGGGAACACGCGAGGCTCCACGGCGCCGCAAACCCTCCCTGCCACGGAAAAACCCACCCCGGCAGTGTCGTGTCCCTGTTTAACCTCCACACACCCCCAGAGAGCCCCAAAATAACTTTAGGGAACAGGAATCAGGCATTTTATGCCCCCCCCCACGGGTGACACTGAGCTGGGTCGGCGCTGCCACCAGTGATTTAAGGTGGAAAGCACTCGGGGATGAGGCACGACGTGGGGGGGACACAGTGCAGACACGGGGGGCAGAGGGGCCACATAAAGTGCTGCCCACGACATCTTTGCTCCTGCTTCCATCAGCCATCAGTTTAAAACAGATTAACCCGGCTCCAGACAAAGGCAGGAGCCTCCCAGTCCCGGAAAACCATCCTCTCCAGCTCGGCCCCAGGGAGAGGGGTTGGGGGCCAGGCGACCTTCCACAGTCCCCACCGAGTCAGTCAGACGGTCCACGCGGATTTAAGAGTCGGTTCCAGACGGAGATGTCCCTCCTGGGTTTTTCCTTGGGGCTTTCCCCCGCCGCTGGCTCGGGGAAAAGGAAAACTGAACGCCGGCTGCCGCCTGCGAAGGGAGCGGGAATGGAGCAGGAACGGACGGAGCAGGAACGGAGCAGCCTCCGTGCGTTCTGCCTTCCTGGCTCTCTGGCGCCAGCGTTCCAAGAGCCGGCTGGAAAGCAGCGGGTATTTTTAGAAGTGGGTTGATCACAGCTTTTCCCAAATTATCATTAAAATATTGCAGCAGGGGCGAGGGGGGGGGGGGGGGGGGGGTTGTAAATATTACCCAGTCCGGTCCACCTCCCTCTCTCCGTCCTGCCCGGAGTCCCTACAGTTTCTGCGCGGGGCCGGCACAGCCCGAGGCGACCGGTTGGAGCCCGAGCTCCTTCTCGTGGGGGCCCCCGCACTTGTAATCCATGGTGGCGGGGGGCCGGCAGCGCTTCTTCGCCAGGTGGTAGCCCAGAGCCAGCAGGGCCAGGGCGGTCAGAACGGCGCCCACCGCGATGCCCACCAGGGCACCGGGGTGGAGCGGCTCCGCCTTCGGCGGGGTCCGGCTGGGCGCGGGCGTCCGCGGGGCGGCCGTGTGGGGCGGGGGGAGCGTCTGGGACTCGAAATCCCCCGAGAACGGCCCCTCCGCGTCCTGCTCCGGCAGCGGGGCGCAGTCGATGTCGCCGACGAGCCGGTAGCCGGCGGGGCAGTGGCACCGGTAGCCGCCGGGGTGGTTGGTGCAGTTGTGCTCGCAGTAGTTCATGTCGCACTCGTCGATGTCCACGCAGAGCCCGTCGTCGCCGTCCAGCAGGAAGCCCTCGGGGCACTTGCAGCTCTCGCCGTACTCGTCGCACAGGGCCGGGCACTGGCTGTCGCCGCAGTGCAGCCGGCACCGCGCGGGGTCCCGCGGGTCCACGGCGTAGCCGTCGTAGCACCCGCAGCGGTACCCGCCGGGCACGTCCTCGCAGCTCTGCTCGCAGGGCGCCCTGTAGCAGTGGGACTCGCGCTGGCAGTGCCCGTCCACCATCCTGTAGCCGAGGTGGCAGCGGCACTCGAAGCCGCCCATGGTGTTGACGCAGAGCTGCTCGCACAGCCCGGGCTCGCTGGCGCAGTCGTCGTTGTCCTCGCAGGTGCTGCCGTCGGCGCCCAGGTGGTACCCGGCGTCGCACATGCACACGAAGGAGCTGCCGGACACCACGCAGTGCTGCTGGCACGGCGCCCCCGCGCAGGGCGAGCGGCACCCGCGCCCGTCGGGGCCCAGCACGGCGCCGTCGGGGCAGGAGCAGCGCGGCCCGCCCGCGCCCTCGCTGCAGGAGCCCTCGCAGCCGCCTCCCCCGAGGCGGCACGGCCACGCTCCGGGCTCGGCGCGGCCCCAGCGCAGCCGCCCGCCCTCGCCGTCCTCGTCGCAGCGCAGCTCCAGCCCCAGGGCGGGCACCGAGGCCACGCTGCGCGGCGGCAGCGCCAGGAACTCCCCGCCGCGGGCGCCGAAGGGGGTGGCGTAGCTGACGGGGAGCCCCTCGGCGGGCGGCAGGAGCGGGCAGCTGCTGCCGTAGTTGTACTCGCAGAGGAAGCCGTCGGCGGGGTCCTCGCAGCGCCGCTCCTCCCAGCGCAGCTCCCGCGACACGGTCACGCAGCGCTCGCCGCAGCGCGGCCCCGACGGCGCCCAGTTGGTGTAGTCCGTGCGGTTGTCCTGGGTGACCCAGCGGAAGCCGCGGAGCCGCCGGGCGGGCTCGGTGCAGCGCAGGGAGGGCGCCAGGCTGAGCCCCAGCCACAGCCGCCCGGCGCGGTTCTGCAGCAGCAGCGCGATCGCCTCCTCGGCCACGGTGGAGCGCACGGTCATGAGGTGGCCCCCGCCCCGCTCGCACCCCGCGCTCGCCGCCGCGAACGGGCGCGACCCCCAGAACACGGCGAAGCAGGCGTGCTGCAGGCACTGCGCGCCCGACGGGGCGAGCGGCTCCCCCGGCGCTCCCAGCCCCATCCCGAGAAGGAGCAGCAGCGGCAGCGGCAGCGGCAGCAGCAGCGGGAGCCGCCGCATGGCCGGCGGAGGGGGCGGCCGGCGCCGCCGCGGAGCTCTGGCATGGCCCAGCCCGCCGCCCGCCCCCTTTATAGCCGCCCGCCCGCCCGCCCCGTCGGGGGAAGGAAGCGCCTCGGGGGGACGGGGAGTGATTGCGGCGGGTGAATCCCGGCCAGACGCCTCGTCCCCCCTCCCCTCCCCTCCCACCCGCCCACGCCGGCCCCCCCCCCCTCCCTCCCGCATCCTCCCCACGGCTCCTCCCCGGCTGGTCCCGCCCGGGAGGAGCGGGAGGGGGCGGGAGCCGAGCGGGGTATTCCCGCGGGATGGACGGGGGCACGCGCCGGGGAGCGGGCCGGCGCCGAGCGCGACCGGGAAAAACGGGGGGGGGGGGGGTTCTCCCGGTGCAAAGGGGGAAACGGCAACTGGATTTCACAGAAGGGCGCCTCGGGATGGGAGTCAGGGCGAGTGAACCCCGCTGGGATCGTCATCACCACAATGGGATCGCCATCCCGCTGCGATCCCCATCCCGCTGGGATCGTCACCCCAATGGGATCATCACCCCAGTGGGATCATCACCCCAATGGGATCATCACCCCAATGGGGTCATCACCCGGTTTGTGCAGCAGCCACAGTGCGGCAGCGAGCCCAGGGCAGTGCCCGTCCCCCCCTGTGCTGGGCACTGCTGAGCCCACACCTCAAATCCTGTCTCCGGGTTTGGATTCCGCATGAAAACAAGGACGTTAAGGGGCAGGAGCGAGTCCAGAGAAGGAAAAGGAGTTGGGGAAGGGGCTGGAGCAGCAGGAGCGGCCGAGGGAGCTGGGGGGGCTCAGCCTGGAGAAAAGGAGGCTCAGGGGGGACCTCGCTCCCAAAAACTACCCAACAGGAGGGGGGAGCCAGGTGAGGGTCGGGCTCTGCTCCCAGGGAACAAGGGATTGGATGAGAGGAAACGGCCTCGGGCTGTGCCAGGGGAGGGTCAGGTTGGATACTGGGAAAATTTCTTTAATAAATAATTTAAGCAACAATAATAAATTAATATATATGTATACATGCCAGTAAATTATTACAGATAATTTATATATTTATATAAAATTCTATAATTATAATAATTGCTATTAATCTTATTAAGCATTATTATTATTACCCTTTTCCCCACAGCCTCCTCCCGGGGCACCAGGGGAGGGTCTCACTCCCGGGATATCATCTCCCTTTCCCTGTGGGCACCTCCAGCTGTCCCATTCCCTGTGTTATCTTCGGGGGAATCTGTCTCTGCTGCCAGGGCGCAGCCAGGAGCAAAGTAAAAATGAAAACCAAACATCCAAAGCTTCTCCACCCCAAAGAAAAGGTATTTGACCCTTTTTGTTTTCAATTCCTAAAGGCTCAGTCACCGCAATTAACTCTTGGGATCCCCCCCAGCGGAGCAGCAAATCCCTATTTCCTCGGCTCATCCCAAGGAATTCACTTCATTAAAACTTCATTTATTATTTATCAAACTCCTGTGGTTTGTCTTGTCCTCTTCCCACCCCGTGTGGGGAAAGGGGAACATGGGGAAAAGGGTAATAATAAAAATGCTTAATAACACTAACAATAAATTGTTATCTCTTGAAGGTTTCAGCTCTGCCACACGCTTGGAAAATCAGCGTCCATGGGATTTGATTCCAGAGGCAGGGATGCAGCCCAAGGAGAAAGGCCGGAGGGACATATCAGTGTCCACGTGTGTGAGCTTGCAGTGGCCATTCCTGGGATAAAGGATTCATCCAAGGAGAGCTCAGCCACCCTCCATCCTCTCAAAATGAGGACAGGATCATTCCCAGGGCTTCCCTGGAGAGCTGGGTAACACTGACCTTCCCTGGCTTTAGCAAAACCTCTTGCTTCCCCAGCTTTCACTTCATTTTTTTCAATTCTTTTTCTTCTACTTCTTCTTTTACTTCTTCTTTTACTTCTTCTTTTTTTTTTTTTCAGAAGCAAACCAGCAAAATAAGGGTGGAATTTCAGGGCAAACAACAGAAAATGAAAGAACACCGAATTTAATAGGTGGAAAATTAAAAAAAAAAAATAGAAAAACCACAATAGATTTCTGGTTTGTTCCTTATTGGGTTTTTTTTAAAGCAACTGTAAAACCAGATTAAAAAATTCCTCGTCAAGGCTGCGCAAAGGGAAATATTTCCAGGAAAAAACACAGCCCTCCCAGACAATGATCCCACACTGGTGTCCTTGCCCCACCAACAACATTTGCAGGGTCGACCTTTGTCGCTGAAGAGATAATTGGGGCGGGAGGAACGCGATTAATCATGTTTTAATAATTCCCTTTTTTATCCCGACGAACCCTCCCCTCGGCTGCCTCCAGCCCCGGGGCTGACTCAGGGTGCCAGAAATGCCCTTCCTGCTGTGAGGCAGCTTTTCCTCCCCCCCCCCAAACCCATTAATCATGTTCCTCTGCCACACAAAGCCTCTTGCGAGATGTTCCCGGAGTGATAAGGGGACGGAGACCTTTCCCTTTTTCCCTTTGGCTCTGACTCATCCCTGTCACTGTCACCCCGCGGGCAGAGGGACGCTGGGAGTGGGTACTTGGAATGGTTGTCCTGACCTGTGTGTGTCAACAGGGGGATTTTTGGCGTCTTTGTGGGGTTTTGGAGATGAGGTTCCTCAGCTGGAATGCTGGCAGTTATCCACGGGGGAATAGAATGCAACGGAACATAAAATAATAATATAATGTAATGCAATTAATATGAAACCATAAAAAATGGTTTCATCCTATTATTTGATCCCTAAAAAGCTGATCTCTACCCTCATAGAGAGCTGTGCTGAAATCAGAGGGATTGCTTACGGATTTGGGACCTTGATCGTGGAATTAGGACCTTGGTCATGGGATCAGGACCTTGCTTGTGGTTTTAGGAACTTGGTCATGGTCTTAGGACCTTGCTTGTGGGTTTAGGAACTTGCTCACGGGTTTAGGTCCTTGCTCGTGGGCTTGGGACCTTCCCCATGGTTTTAGGAACTTGCCCATGGGTTTGGGAGTTTCCTCGTGGGCTTAGGAAGTTGCTCATGGGTTTAGGATCCAGCCAAGCCCATCCCAGTGCCCCCACGCCGTGACCTTGGTGGGGATGAAGGGAAAGGCCTCACCCAGGACTGGAGAGCCTGGGAAAGGCTGAGACTCCACGTGGGATGAGCCCTGGCAGAGGATTTGGGAGCAGCATCCACTGCTGTGGGAAACACAAGGACTCCAAGCATCAAGGCAACAGATTTTTATGAATATATTTATTAAAAACCATTGAAGACACTTTCTGTTCAGGTTTTATTGGTGTTTCATATGGAAAGCAACTTACAGCCTTATTCCACAGGTGGGAAAACCTTATCCTTTGAGTCCAAGTGTTTAATTCTGGCCCAGGAAAATAAAACACCCATCCATGAGAAAAAAACCCTTGGACCAGGATGAATGTCCTGCATCCTCTGTAAGACAGGGCCCCAAACTATCCAGTCCCATTCCTATTTGCTTTCCCCGTGGGATTCACCGGTCCCTGGACAACTCCCTAAGGAGCACATGGATCCAAACGGTCCTGCTGGGTTTGTGGCAGGGAGAAAGGGAGACGTGAGATCATCCAGGTGGAATTGCACATCAGGGAATAGCTCACCAGAGAGAACCCAGACTAAACCCCAGAACAAATCAGCGTCTTCCCAAGGCCGGACCCACCTCTGTATTCCACTGGAACACACAGAGGTTGTGACAGGAATTGGGATTACCATTTTTTTCTGGAGTAAATAACACACCTCAGGTTTGTACCAGCTCTGATCCCACCCTTGTGCTTCCTTTTCCCTTATTTATGCTGTTATATCCAACAATTCGTGGACACCTTAATAAAAAATTAAGGCTGTCTTTTCCCACAGATCCCGAGTCGGCATAATTTGATGTATGTTGGCTGTCCCCCCTGATTTTGAGGGGGTAATTAATCTGCCTAATTTGTTCAGTGCTGGCTTGGGGAACGCAGACAGGGGAGGAATTTTCTGCAGGATTTCTAAGAATCCCACTGCTGCCTTCTCCCCCTTCTCCAGCCGCCTGTGCAGAGAAAAGAAAGCACAGGCAGAACATGGAAAACATTCCTATCAGCTGCATTTTCCTGTGGTGTGTTTTCATCTCACAATGGAGGCCCCAAAGACGAAAAAATAACAGCAGGAAAGGGTTTTCCTCCATGCTTGGAAGAACAGGATGCAGGTCGCTGCCTACTGCAAACTCCTTTGTGTTCAATTCCCACTCCTGGAGCAATTAAGCCTCAAGGACAATGAACCCAGCAGAAACTTCAGGAAGCTGCTGTACCCTTAAAATCACATGTCTGTTCTTTTCTAGCACCTTTTTGCCCCCGCAGAGCACGGATAAACCAGGAAGGAACGCTGCTGGGATGGGATGGGAAGCAGGTCCCCGTGCCCCTCGGGATTTGGGGAAGGATTCCTGATGGTGATGAAGCTGGAAGAGGCTCTGTGAAGTTGGGGAAGTACCTGGTGAGCACCTTTGCCCTGAGAAAGCATTTACTGTGGTGGAGATACAAGTTTGACACACAACAAAGAGCAAATATCCAAAATCCAGCGCGTTCCTTACGTGGAGAGAGAGGGAAAACACGCTCAGCCCAGAGCCCAAGCAGCCAGGAAAGGGATCCTACCCAAAAAGAATGATCCAACAGGAAAAGTCCGGCCTCCCATCCGGCTGCTGCGAAGGAGAGCATTGTTTGCTGTGTTTTGCAAGTGGATTTAGGCAGGATACACTGGAAATGGTCAGGTGGCTCTTCCAAACACAGCTTTTCCTACCTTTTTTTCCCGTACAGGTGCTGCCTCGGCCCCTTGCTGAGCGGTTTTCCCAGTGCTGAGGTGACAAGATTTTTAATAAAAACCCCAAAACGAAACATTCGAGCCCACCCTGCTTGTGTCTGCAGGGGCCAGTTCTCACCCCGGTGAGACACATCCGAATTTCAAGCCCTTTTCCAAGAGAACAAAGCAAATCCAAGGGTGGAAAGCAGCCGTGAGGGGGGGTGGGGGGGAGCAATGCTTTGGGGATGGCAAAGGACAGGGTGGGGAAGGGCTGCAGGAGAACTCGAAACGAACAGTTTTCCTTTAGGAGTCCGAACCACAGCCGTAATTTGCCTTTTCGGAGCGCGGCGAGGTCCCGAAGAAGAGTCGAGGAGAAGCCCTGGCGGGCAAATCCCACCCCATTCCTCCTCCCCCCCACGGTTAACTCTTCCCTTGGAGCGGCAGCACAGTCGCACCCTGAACAAACAGCATCCCCCCCTCCCTTTTATCTCCACTTTCGGTCCCCCCGCGCTCCCCCGCCTCCCTCCTACCTGCGCTCCCCGCCCTGCCCGCGGCTCTCGGGCTGCTCGGGCACCCAGCAATAATTATCCGCCGCGCTCTTGGCCGGCCGCTTCTCCTTCTTGGCGGCCCTCCTCCTGCAAGCCACGAGGGCCAGGGCGAAGGCCAGCAGGAGCAGGATGGCCACCAGGCTTCCCAGGATGTAATAGAGGAGCAGCCGCGGGCCGTCGGCGCTGTGCTCGTCGGGGCCGGGAGGAGCCGCTCCCTCCTCCGCCCCTGTGGGGGTCACCCCGGCGGGCATTCCCGGAGTCCGCGGGATGCTCGTGGTCCCCGAGGCGCCGGTGCTCCGCGGGGTTCTCGCGGTCCACGGGGCGCCCGTGCTCGGCGGGATGCTCGGCGGGATGCTCGGGGTCCCCGTCGGGCCGTCGGGGACCTCCGCGGGCTCCTCTCCGGCGGCGGTGGCTGCGGCGGCGCGGCAGCCGCGTCCCCCCCCCCTCCTCCTCCTCCTCCGGGAGGAAGCCGGGCGGGCACAGGCACTCGTAGCCCCCCGGCAAGTTGCGGCAGGGCCCGGGGCAGGGATCCCGCAGGCACTCGTCCACATCCAGGCAGGAATCGCCGCCCGGCTGGCGCTGGTAGCCGGGCCGGCAGGCGCAGCGGAAGGAGCCGGGGAGGTTGATGCAGAGCTGCGGGCACACGCCGGGCCGGGCGCACTCGTCCAGGTCGTGGCAGTGGCGGCCACCCGGCCCCGCCGGGCGGTAGCCGGGCGGGCACAGGCACAGGAAGCCGCCGGGAGTGTTTTGGCACTGGTGCTGGCACGGCCCGGACAGACACTCATCCACATCCAGGCAGCTCCGGCCGTCGGGGGCCAGGGCGTATCCGGCCTCGCAGCCGCACTCGAAGCCGCCGGGGCGGGCCCGGCAGGTGCCCTGGCAGGGGTTGGGGTGGCAGGAATCCTCGGGCACGCAGGAGGCCATGTCGGCGGCCAGGGAGTAGCCGGCGTGGCAGGAGCAGCGCGGGGGCTCCCCGGGCGCCTCCAGGCAGCGGTGCTGGCAGCCCCCGTTGCGGTGGGCGCAGGCCACGGGGCACAGGGGCCCGGGGGGGTCCCAGGCGAAGCCCCCCCCGTCCAGCGACCCCTTGCAGAGGGCGAAGGCCGGGCTCCGGCCCCCCTCGCACTCCACCTCCGCCAAGGTGCCGAAGGGCGCGGCCGCCAGCCGGGAGCTGCGCACCCCGAAGGGGGTGCCGTAGGTGACCCGGCCGGGCCCGGCCAGCGGCAGGAGGCCGCACATTCCCTGGAAGCTGAACTTGCAGAGGAAGGCGGGCAGCGGGAGGCGGCAGGGCCGGTCTGCCCAGCCGGCGGGGCCGTGGGGGCCGGGGGGCCGCAGGCTGGCGCAGCGGGCGCTCGTGCAGGTCATCGACGGCTCCGACGCCCACGCCGAGAAGTTGCCGGGCGTCCCTCCGGCCACCCAGGAGAACCCCCGCAGCGGCTCCTGCGGCTGGACGCAGTGGCCCCGCTGCAGCCACAGCCCGATCCAGGCCGGGCCGTGGGCCCCGGCCGCCTCCAGCAGCTCCCGCAGCCGCGCGGCCTCGCCGGGGCCGCCCACGCTGGCCAGGTTGCCGCCGTTGTGCCGGCAGCGCTCCTGGGCGCCCTTCCAGTCCAGCTCGTCCCGGTGCAGGGTGTAGCAGGCGCTGTCGGCACACACCACCTCCGCCTCCTCCCCGCCGGAGCCCGGCACCGCCAGAGCCAGCAGCAGCAGCAGCCGGGCCACGGCCATCCCTCCGGCTGGACGGACGGACGGACACACGGACGCAGGGACTCGGCAACGCCGGCTCACATCCCCTCGTCCCGCCGAGCTCGCCCTACGCGCATCCTGTGCTCCCGGGTCTCCTATTTATCACCGGAGGCCACGGCTTCCTGTAGCGTGGTTCGGCTCCCGGTTGCTTGTTGGTCCCTCGCTGTTGTCTTCCCCTTCCCCCCGGCACGGCCGGCTCCGAGCTCCCATCCCAAAGTTTCGGCTGCTCTGGCTGGTGACGCTTTTTCCTACGGGGAGAAACTCGCCCTGTTCCTGCTTTTTTCTTTTTTTGTTGTTGTTGTTTTTCAAGGGCTCGATTTACTCCCTCAACCCAGCAGACGGTTTTCTAACCCCTAATAAGGGTCCGAGAGTCTGCAGGCATGTCTTGCTAAAACGGGGAAGGAAAACAACCGAACCGAGGAGCCGTGGGATCCCTGGCTATCGGCCTCTAAGGCAGACGGAATATTTGGCGCCGTCCCCCCCCCGCGCACGCGCGACGCTCCCAGTGCATTTTTCCCCTTCTCCGTGTGCTTTAAATAGATGGACGAGCCCTCGGAATAGGAGCTGGGTCGTGGGAAGGTCCGGGTTTGCCAGGACAGAGCCAAGCTCCGATGCCGCCCCAGAGCAAACCCTGGTCAGCGTTGGCATCACGTGGGTGAGGGCGGATCGCGGGAATCCCACGATGGTTTGGGCTGGAAGGGACCTTAAAGCTCACCCAGTTCCACCCCCTGCCGTGGGCAAGGACACTTTCCACCACCCCAGGCTGCTCCAAGCCCCGTCCAACCCGGCCTTGATGCCACGATGCTCCATTAGCACCTCCCTGATCCCTCGTGGCAGGAGGAAGGCAGGATGGTGTCTCCAGCCACCTTCTCCTGGTGCTTCCCACTGGCTGCTGGGAGATCCCGGGATGAAGGCGAGCTGGCAGATGCTTTGATGACACGTGTCAAGCGATGCCAGTCACTCTGGAACACGTGGCAGAGCAGGAGGAGGGATAACAAGTGACCAAAATAGCTCATCCCTGGTGGTCCACCCGCCCTGCTGCATCCCCAGGAGCTTCTCCCGGAGCTTCCCTCTGGCAGCAGCTCGTTCAGACTTTAACCCCTCGACCTGGGAGTCTGTTGTATCCTTTCCTGCTTGGCAGGCGCTCATCACAGCCACGAATTCCCTGCTCATTCCAGGATTTGTTGGTTTATCTGGGTTTCGTGTGCTGAGTTGGCTCAGCAACAAACGAGGAACCCCCTCGTTCACTCCCCTCCTAAACAGAAGAGCTGCCAAAAATCCCACTACTAAACACTGCAGATTTCTGTCCTTATTCCCCAGACCTGCCCATGGACAGCATTCCCGGGACAGCCCTGGTTGCTGGGATGTCTCCTGGCATCCCCTGTCTGAGCAAAGGTCCGGAGATCCACACCTAACACTCCAAAACCAGAGAATTTTGGGTCAGCAGCCACCCCAATAAGCTGCAGCGGGAGGAAAAAAAACCACCTTGATGCCATTTCAAACTTGGTTTTATTCAGAATTTCAGAAAGGTGGGTTGGGGAGGGGGGATTTTTTTTGCCTTGGAGGGAATAAGAGAGCTCAACACAAAAGCATTTCCTTGCTGCCAGCCCAGGACTGCTACAAAAACACGGCTCGTGTTTTCCCTTTCCAGCTGGTCCCACAAGTCCCAACCAACAAATTATTTCAACAACCCAAATCAGCATTTTTTTTTGGTCCACTTTTTCTCCGTTCCATAGAGAGAAAAAAAAATGCCCATTTTTTAACTGTAACTCCTCTGGATGTTCCCAACCTGGGCTTATGAAAAATCCCCAAAATACTTGAATATAATTTCTAGGTGCAGATCCAAGAGGTCATTCCAGAGTAATTAAAGAATTGCTGGTGGTGCTTTCCATTAGGATGTGCAGGAAGTCAGAGCTCCTGTCCCAGGGAAGAACTTCTTTTATCAAGACCGTGGTGTTTTTTAATTTGCAAAATTAAAGCTAAAAACCTTTCCCAGTGGCTTTACTCTATTTTTCTCCCCAATAAATATTTGAATATCCCTGTTTACAAACAGTTCCATGGACAGGAAACCTCCCCCCCCCCCCAGCTTTTTAGTGAGATTCCCCATCTGCAAAACTTATGCCAGTGTTTTTCCCCCACAGCTTTGGCAAGAGGGATGTTTTTGGTGATTTAAAAACACGCTGTGCTTCTTTTATTTTTAATAAATACGCCACGCTCTTTAAATTTCCTTCTCGGCCCCATGGTTTGAGAATCAAAGCCGTGGCTCACAACTTAAGAAGGGGTTTGTTTCTTGGCTGAACGAGCCTATAAACCCCCGCCTCGCTTGATAATCAAATCCAAATTATCTTCTGGAGAGCTGGAGGGTGCATGGGGCTTAAAATAAAGCAGAATTCAATTAAAAATCAATTTAAAGGGGGGGGACGTTGGTTAAAAAACTGTGGCTCCGAGGCTGAAGGAGGAAACGTGTTCTGTGTGTGTGTGTGTGACATCAGCAGAGGCTGTTTGTGCGGATCCCGAGGCTTGGGATGAGGGACAATGGGGCTGGAGAAGAATAGGAGGAACTCTGGGCTTCCTCTGGAGACATCTCCAAGGCCACGGAGCACTGGGCAGCCTGGCAGCCCTGGGAAGGCGCTTTAATCCATGAAATTTTGGGAATTTGGGCAGCATGGAGCGGGGTTGTCCCCCCTGCTAATGCCAAAGGTGCCCTGTTGGATGTTAAGGTTTTCCTCGTGTGCAGGACATTTCCCAGCTGAATATTTTGGAAGGTGGATGCCCCGTGGCCAGTTTGGGAGCCCCTCGCTGAGAAGCAGGAATTAGCAGGGCTGAAGTGGGAATAAAATGCCAAACACCAGGAACAAGACCTTGTTTTATTTAGTTTTTTGTTGTTGTTACGGGGGGAATTCAGCACAGCCACTTTATTCCTCAGGCAATCCCTGTCCTTGGGGGAAACGTGTGAGTCGTGGAGGAAATCTGTGACTCATATTATATATATATATATATGGAAGGTGTCCTTGGAATGGGACCTCAAGGTCCTTTCCACCCCAATCCATCCTATGATTTTTTTTTTTGGTGGAGTGAGTGAACACCCAGCCGGACGGAAGGAAATAGGGATCGAGGGAAGGAAGGAGCAGTGCCCACCCCAAATATCCCATCCCTTCCAGGTATCTCGCTCCCTTCCATGGCAGGAGGGGTTTGCTCCAGGCCTGGGCTGGCATTTCCCACCCTGGCACTGTGTGTCCAAGGACCCTCCCTGCAGCTTTATCAGCTTTTTCTCCCACGCTGGAGCAGCTCCCGGGCCAAACCTCCTTATCAAACCCAGGAATTCCGTATCTCTCCCACATTAAACCCGAGCTGTGTGTGGACCTTTGCTCGTGCCTGGGGTCTCTGCCAGGTGGGAGGGAGCTGCTCCGGGTGTTCTGAGTGGGTGTGTGATGCTGGAAGTCAAGTAAGGACACGGTCCCCCCCAGTGTTCCCAAATCCATCTGGGTTTTATCCCCTTTCTCCAGCCCATTTCTCTCCCCCTCTGTGTGTGTTTGAAGCCAGGAATTCCAAACACCGTCCCTTCCTTTCCATTTGAATACAGTCACTGGGAATTCAGGGAGGAGAAATCCCACTGAACACCAGCAGGCACATCCCGAGTGTGCTTTTAAATTCCTTTGGGTTATACACGGAGCACACTCTTCCCAAGCTTTTTCCTCCTGGAAATGGAAGGAGTGGACCACAGCTGGAATATTAGGTTCTCATAGACAACCTGGGAGCACCAGAAGGGCCACCTGGAAAACTGGGAAATCCTGACAAAATAAAGCTGGCTCTTTGTCTGCACAGATTTGCTGGCACAAGAGAAGGAAAAGCTCCTCAGATCCTTATGGGAACAGGACAACCATCCTGGGAAGCCTCCCGGGAAGGAAATCCTCACCCCAAGGGATGTTTTGTCTCTTACTTTGTTGTTAGGAGTGGGGGTTTATTATTGTTATTTAAATAATCCTAATACTAATACTATTTAATTGAAAAAAATTATTTATTATTATAATTATTTAGTTATAAATAATACAGTGCCTTGAACCTGCTGACTGGGTTGTGCTGGGTGGTCTGGTGTTGGGAACGTGGAACAACCTCTCCATGCAGATGGAGTGCATTCAGGAAAACCAGGGAATTAAATGAGCTGCTGTCCCTCCTCCCACTGTTGGGATGAGGGATATTCTCCAACGAGCAGCTCTGCAGGAGTTGTGCCATAGCAGGGGGGAAGGTGAAGGAGAGGACAGGCACAAAACCACAGCCCACACTCCCTCCTTTTAATTTCAGACGGGAGATTTAGGGATATTAATGTTGGAATGGCACCAGGACACCTGGCTAGAGCCCACGCCCCTCTGACCACACAAATAAACCCTGGGATTTCTCCAGCCAAACAATCCAGAGATGCCGGGGCTGGGATTTTGAGCTGGGAGTGGGGATTTGCCTGGTGATGATCTGAGACAAAGCTGGGTTTGGGGGCCCTGGCAGAAAAAAAACCCTGCAAAAAAAAACCCCACTTCAGCTGTGCTGAATTCCCTGTTATTCCCAAATTTTTTAGTGTCTCCTGGTCATCTGCTTTGCTGGATGAGCCGTCAGGGAATTTGGCAGCACGGGGAGGGTTGTGCTCCTTCTGTTCCTGAAGCCGTGGCTGAGGGAATTCCAACCCGCCTTCCCAACCATGGGATTGCCTAAGGAAAGGAAAATCAGGCTGGTTCACCCGTTCCCGCCGTTTCTGGTCCCAAAATACAAAGTGGTGGAAGGAAACGGATAATTCCAAAAGGACAGGGAAGGTTTGGATGTTTTCTCCCTGGATTCCTGTGCCTGTTCTTTGTGGGGAGCTGGAGGCGAAGGCAAAACGTGGGGAGAAAACATTTTTAGCACATTTTAAACCTTTTTTTTTTTTGGCATAACTTGGGATTGTCCCCTGTGCATTCCCATTTTAGCTCATCCCATTCCGTGACAGCATTGTTTTTCCAGTCCAAATGCTCAAAGGGTATTAAATACTCCGAGCAAGGACTGTGGAGCACTGATATGGATCCTGGAAATTCAGGGATGTGGCGGCCCTCCAGAGCCTGCAGCAGCCCTGGGCCTGATATTTAAACTAGAAGAGCAAAATTTAAATAAAAAAACCCATCCTAAACCCACAAAGCACCCGAGGCAGAAGCGAGATAAGCGTGTCCAGGCGAGGATGTGGTTCCCGTGGTTCCCGTGGTTAAAGCGGAGCCTGTGGGATGAACATCCCTTTTCCTTCCACGCAGGTGCCGTCATATCCCTAATTTTGGGGCATTTTCCACTCTCTGCAGCTGCTTCAAGTGCTGTAAAGATGCACATCATTAAGCCCTGACTGGGAAGAGCAGCAGCAAGGCCGGCTGTGTTCCCACAGGGAGCGCAGCCTGTGGATCCTGGATAGCAGCTTCTCCAATAAACTTGCCTGAATCCAAGGGGATCAAGCATTCTCCTAATCAGCTCTCATTACTGCTGGGCTATAAGACATATTTAATTCCAAATGGCCTTTTCCATTTGGAATTAAATGCTCATCCCGAGCCCCCGGAGACGAGCCAAGGTGTCCGTCAGGAGCCGGTTGCTGCTTGCCTAAATATGGAATTAACGTGGGAAGGAAGTTGTTGCTCCATTTCTCTCTCAGGTGATATGTGGGGACTTGTTTCCCTGCGGTTCCTAAGGCTTTTTCCCATGGAAAAAACCTGTCCCTGTTACAAGGGAGCGTCAAGCCTTGGGAAACAGCCTCGGCCCAGAGCTGAGCTGGAGCGGCAGGAAAGGCCAGGAAATGGGAATGGAAATAAACTGGGCTCTGTCGGGGCTGCAAATGGGACTCGAGGGGAGAAAATCATAGAATTCCAGAATGGTTTGGGTTGGAAGGGGCCTTAATGATCCTCTTATTCCAACCCCTGCCATGGGCAGGGACACCTCCACTGCTCCACGTTGCTCCAAGGGGAGAGTGTTGCAGGGCTGGGTGTCCTCCGCATTCCAGGGATATCCCGAGCAACTGAGTTGTTGCACAGTTCCTTGTTTTCACCTAAAACCAGGAGCAGCGGGGTTTGAGGTGGTCCCTCATACTCTGTGCCCCTCCCATGCGGTGCCAGAGGGAGAATCCCAAAGGAAGCCCCATCATGTCACACTCACAGATCCAGCCTCTGCCACATGTGATCCCAGCAGGGGGAACAGTCGGGTCTGGAAAGGGTTCTGGGGCCTGGGATGGAGGATCTGGGGGCTCTCCTGGGTGTCTGGGACAGTCACGTACCCACACAAAGGAAGGTGCCTCCGAGTGTCCGTGGTTTCCTCCCTGGAGCAGAGCCAGGGGAGTGGTGGGCTCTGTTATTAAATATTGATTTCCTCCCTTTAGAGCCTGTTTACTCCTCACACACAATTTCCTGCCTGTTTTCCCCCCTGTCAGAATTTCTGCGTTCGTGGCAGGATCCAAACTTCCAATCCCACCCCCCAAATATCCCCGGACCGGCCCCAAGGATCGAACACAAAGACGGGGCTTAATTAATTCTCAACCTCAACTCCTTGCGGGATTTACTCATCATTCCCATATCCCAGGGGCTGGGAGGGACCAGGGTGACTCAGCTGGGGTGGCACCATCCCTGTGCCTCCAACACACCCAGCTGGCTCGTTCCTCATTTTCCTATTTTTCCCTCCAGGATATTTTTTAACGCTGTCCCAGCCCAGCTGCATTGAATCGCTTTTCCGTCCCCTCCCGGTGCTGCGCACGCTCCCGGGGAAGGAGATGGGTTTGGAAGAGGCTGAAACGTGAAGGAAAAGGCAGGATTGTAAACAATCCAGGGGCCCCGGGGTGTTGCCCTGTCTGGGCAGCAATAGCTGGAAGGAAAAGGGAGGGTGGGATCCTCCGAAGGGATGAGCTGCTCCTCCGAACCCTTCCCGATTTTCCAGGGCATGTTTGAGTGGCGTGGGATGGGTTGCTTCTTCCTCTGCTTCCCGGAGGGAGGGATAAAAGATAATTACAGACCAGACAACCAGGGATTGATGAAGGGTGTCAAATGCAACCTGCAGTGGAATCAGGAGGATAATTAATTCCCTGCTTTCCACAGGAGTGAGGGGTTGTTGGAACAAGATGAACTTCAAGGTCCTTTCCAACACAAACCAGCCCACGATTATTGTTCTCCTGACAACTTTTCCAAGCAAACGGCTCCTCCAGGCATCACTTACCCCCAAAGGTCATGTTTAGGATGTGGGATGGATACACCAGCCCTCTGGGAGACTCTGGGTGGTCAGTGTGTGTGTGTGTGTGGGGGGGGGGGGAAATTCCATAAAAAACAGGGTTATAAATGTGTCATCAACTGGGAAACCCGGAGCTGCCGAGCTGCTACCGGCAGCAGCCCCCCAGAAGCTCCAGGCCCTCTCCCCATCCAAGGAGAGATCCCGTTGGGAAGCGCATCAAGAAGGAAGACGAGCCTAAAACTCCAATGCTCCTTAAAAAAAAATTTGGCAGGAAAGTATCCTGCAGCACATGAAAACACTGAGGTCATTCCCCCCGGGATCTGATCCCAGCAATGCCTTCCAGAACTGGGCTCTTTTCCAGGCTTTTTTCTTAGTTATATCCAGCAAATCTTCATCCTTGAGGAGGAGGAGGAGGAGGGAGGCACTGCCTGGGAGGCGCTGGTGCCTCTGGATTGCCCTGGGAATGGGGCTGCACTTGTCATTCCGGGGACACGAGAGGAATCCCGAGGAAAAATAATCCGTTTTCCTTTTCGCTAATGAATTTCGTGGCTCAGAGGCGAGAGAAATTGGATATTTAAATGGGATATTTATCACTGGTGGGAGGAACTGAAAGATTATCCCAGCTGCCTTTTTTCTTCCCCACTGGATGCTGACTCTTCTGTGCTACCTCCAACTGGGAATAGCATGGGCTTTTTAGCCCTATATTTTCCCCTTTTTTCCCATTTCTTTGCAAATGCAGAATTAGTTTCTGGGGGGAAAAAACACAACTTTTGGGATGTGCCATTCCGGGGCCACGTGTTTCCGTGGAGCATGGGATGGATGGGGTTGGAAGGGAGCTTAGATTCCAGCAGGGAAGTGGGTTTTGCTCGTGTGCAAGGAGCTGCTCCGGGATTTTTGACGTCACAGATGTGCCGGGAGCCAGCTTGGAGCTTTATTCCTGGTGTCATCAAATCCAGCTGACTCCAGGACAAACAGAGAGAATTATCTGTGGTGAACATTATTCAGTGTAAACCTCGCTCGTAACCGAGGTATAAACAGAAAGCCAAGGGGAAGCCAAAGATAATCCCGATCCACGTGGGCCCATCCCCACTTTTTGATGGATTTGCTGCTTCCTAAGGCGCAGGGTTCAGCTGGAAGTCACACTTAAGGTAGCAAAAAGCGGGCCATGCTTCCCTCCCGACCGCCTGGATGTGGGAGAGCTCAGCTTTAACTCCAGGAGTTTGCATTCCAAGATCAGCACGTGCACTGGAACAACCATTCCCTGTTTCTAGCTCGCATCCCCTGGGATTCAGGCCTTGGATGCTGCTGTTTTCTCATATGGGGTGTGTGATGCTGCAGCTCCCAGTGCCTGGAAGTCCCAGTGATTCCCTGCCCTGAAGAGCCACGTCCCACTCTGACCCACTTCCCAAATCCCAGAATCCTGCTTTCCCCTCCTGTCCACGTTTTCTCACGCGAGGAGAATTCAGCTTTCAAGTGAAAAAGAAATGTTTGCTCCCACCTGGGCCAAAATAAATAAATAAACGTGTAAATATTTCCCTGAAATTGCTGATGCTTCACTTTCTGCCTTAAAAGTTTCCAGCCCCTTTGGCTGTGGAGAATTCCTCAGGAACCTGCCCTATCCCTGAACTCAGAGCCCCACTAGCACATAACTGGGAGATAAAAAAACTGGAAAAAGCTCACAAAAATGCTGTTGGCACGACCCAAAGGCGGAGTTTCTGAGGAAAAACTGGGAAATGACTCATGTGGCTCCCGGGACAAGTCAGTGATGCTATCCCAGGCTGACTCTTTTCCTCCAGGAGCATCCCTCAGCCCTGCCATCTCTGCAGGAACAAGAGGAGGCTGGAAAGTTCTGAGGGAAAAATTTGCCTTTCACCCACTTTTTAAATTATTATTATTATTAATTTTTACAACCACACACGAGGTCCCATCGAGCCCGGGGAAGTTCTTTTTGACCGTGGTTTTCCCAGCTTGTGTGGAGCTGATGGATTAAAACTCCATGGAAAACGGGAGGGAAGCAAAGCCTTGTGCTGTTCCAAGCTGTTGGTGCAACAGTTACAATAGTTTGGAGCGGGAGAAACAACCAAAAAGCCCTTTTTTTTGCACGGAAAAGAGTCGCAGTCCTGAGCACAGCTCGGGATAGCAGCGGGATACACGGAGCAACTCCAACGTGGTTTTTCCTTTTCCACGTTGCTCCGAGTTTTCTTTCCTTTGGTTTTGTCTGGTTTGACTCTTTTCCCTCTTCCAGCTCCCTTTTATCCACGGAAACGGGGCAGCTGAATGGGAGGAAGGCAGGAGCTGTCGAGCCCCATGGCACAGCTGGCTCTGCATCCAGGTGCTGGTGGAGCTTCCCTACATTCCAATGGGATGAAGGACTAATTGCTTCTGAGCTGGCTTCTCCCCTCCACTCCACTGCAAGAATCACGTAGGGCTTGGAAAAAAGGATATCCCAGGAGCTGGAGGGCCTCATGCCAGGGCAAACCAGCTGCTAAGGAACTGGGATGTCTGGGAGAGGAGGGAAACAAAACAATCTCTAAAATCACTGGGAAAAGGTCGAGCAAGGTTTCATTTTCTTGCTTTGACTCTGAGAAGAAGCAAATCCCACCCTGTTCGAGGCATCACCAGGATGTCAGGTCTTCCTGGATGGATGCTGGGATGTGATGGCCTTTGCTCAGCAGCACGGGTGATTTGTGTGGGAATAAAGCCCTGGATCTGACCCTGGGGTGCTTGGAGTCACCAGGACAGGCTGGGCTGGTAGTAGGGAGCGAGCTGGAAAGCTGGGAAGTGGCTGGGATTAAATCCTAAATGTGCTCCCAAACCCTCTCAGCAGGATGGCACCGTGGCAGGAGGTGGCACAGGAAAACATCCCTAAATCCCTCTGTGATAGTCCAGGATGGATCCCAGCCAGAGGTCACCAGCACTGGGGCAGAACCTTTGGATCAGCTCCATAATTAGCTGGCTCTGTGACTGCATTTCCACACGGGAGCAGTAACTGGTGACCCACAGGGCAGGCAGCCCCTTCCCTCTCCCGGGTTGGGATGGAGCCATGGGAGAGTGGCCGTCCCCATCCGATGGATCAGGTGGGTGCTGATCCATGTGCAGCACTCATCACTCTGGCAAAGTAATCAGTAATTAGCTGTTCTCCGCTAATGAGGGCCCTGCCTGCACCAAGACACAGGTCAGTGGCCCAAAATCCCCCCCAAACCGAGGCGAGATTGACAAAATGTAGGGATCAGATCCCTGCCTTAAGCCTGGCCTAATTTGCCAGGGAGAGGAGGGAAATAAAACAATCCCTAAAATCACTGGGAAAAGGTCAAGCAAGGTCAAGCTTTATTAAAAATAAAGCTCTGCTTTAAACCCCCTCCGAGGTTTGGCGGTGCTCCCGTGGGGAAGGGAGGGTCTCGCTGCCCATTCCCCCTCCCGTGCACAACCCCCCGGTGCCGCTGGCGGGGTGTCGGCAGAGCGGGACGCGGATCCCGCCGGGATTTCTCCGGGAAGCGAGGCGCTCCGCAGCACAATGCATTGTTTCCTGCAGGGAGGGACCCCGCAGCACAGGAAAACATCAGCGCTTTTCTGCAGGCATCGCTCAGGCACTGCCCGGCCCCGGCTCGTCCCGCTTCCCTGCTCCCAGTGGGAGCCGGGACCCCCTGGGTGCCAGCGGAGCGGGGATGGATTAGGTTATTTTCAGTGGAATTACGCCGCCGTTCATCCTCCTCTCGGATCCTGCTTGGATCCCGTCCGTGGATGTACCGGAGCCGCCGTGTTTATCATATTAACCTCCAGGATAAAGGACTCCATAAATAAAAGACGGGGGCCGCGGGGATTGTTCGGAATGTGGGCGATAAAGATAAGAGCCGGGGAGGTTTGGGCAAAGCCCCTCCCGGACGGAGGAGGACGTGTTCCCTGTGTCCGGCGGCCGCGTTCCTCCCTCCTTATCGCGGCGCAGCAGGAGCCGGGCGCCGGTGCCAAGGGATGTGCTGGGTGCCCGAGCTGGAATGGCACTGCCGCAGCCAGGGAAAACGGGAATAAAGGCGAACAGGGAGGGGAGGGAGAAGCGCTGGGATCGCATAAAACCTCCCCTTGACTCCAGGGATTTTTATTTTTTTTTTTATTTTTTTTTTGTCCCCAAAAACAGGGAAGAAAACAATTCCTTGGGGGTTTAAAAGGCATCTTGTCTTTTCCAGCACTATTTGTTTGTGTCCTCTCCTGTGCCATACGAACATGTGGCTATAGGCATCCACCACTGGATTCACCTGTGGAAGGGGGAATGAATGGAGACAGCGAATTCCGGGGCTTTGAAGCAGCTCTGGGACCGCTGGCCCTGGGTGGAAAACGTAAACAGCCACAAAAAAAGATGGATTGGGCTCCAAAGTCCAGCTCCTGAGATGCCACAAGGCTGTTACAGGTCCAGAATTTCTTGCTAAGCTTTTTGGGAGAACCTGGATATTCGTGGGATGGAGGTGTCTCATCTTGGATTTGGGAAGGGGGAGCCCACTGGTTGAGACACTTCCAGGGATTGGGGCCATAACCGGCCATCCAGAGGCCAACAGGAGGGAGCTGGTCCAGCAGTGTGGAGGTGGGATGGTTCCCCTTTTCCAAAATTTAGTGTTTTCCCATATTTTGGTGATTCACTGGCAGGTCAAAGCTGCATGTGCAGCTGGTGTGGGATTTCACTGGATAATTACGGCCAACCTCAATTCCCACCCTGGAAATGAAAAAGGAGTCTTGGTGCTCCGGGTGCTCCCTCCCCTGCTGTAATTCCAAGGCTTTTCACCTTTCCCAGGAGCCAGCTCACCTCTAGGCATGATCTGTGGATGCTTTCTGAGCATCCCCGTGGATTTTGGTGAAGGACAGCGCTGGAAATGGGAAGAGCCCTGCAGATAAGCATCTGGATCCTGCAATTGTTATCCCGAAAGGAGCAGCGGGAGAAAGGAGGGGAGGAACAGGGGATGGTCCGAGGGGGCAGAGAGGGGCCAGTGGGGGCTCGCAGGGGATGGAGCTGCCGAGGGGGAGGTTTGAAAATGGACACAATCCTTGTCCCATCCCGGACACCTGCACGGCCCGGCCTGATCCCAGCCCAGCTGGAGGCAGGGGCAGCCTTTCCACTGACCTCACTGGGGAAACATTCCCTCCTCCCTGTTTTTGCAGGAAGGAAAACACCGGGGAATGAGGGATTTAAGGAAAAATGCATGCCCTCAGCTGTGGCAGAACACGGCGAGCCTGTGCCTAAAGGATGAGCCCCTTCCCAAAGCCCTCCTGGGATTTCCCTTTTTCCTGCTGCCAAGATCCTATGAAGGCTCCAAACGAGATCCAAGCTGGATACCTTCGGCTACAGGGGAACTAAAAGCTTCCAATTTTTCTTTTTCCCCAAAGGCTGCCTTTTGGGATCAAGTGGAAGTGCTGTGCCAAGGCCGGGCTTCCCATTAACTGTTCCTGCTGGAGCTGATTCACTTCTCCATTAAAACAGCTCATTCTGGGAGGTTTGGCGTGGCTTCCCGAAAATTCTCAGGAAAAGCTGGGAAAGCCTTTTCAGGCAGCTCCGCCTCTGGCAACTGTGACACCCTGGACAGAGAGATTATCCCTGGGGAAGTGGGAAGCGGGTTGCACCACGCATCCACTGCAAATGGGCCAACTTGGAAAACAAAGGGAATGTCATTCCCATCTCGCAAAGAAACAGGGGGCAAAGTTACTTTCCCAAGTAGATGGGATTGTTGCTGGCATTCCTGCAGTATCCATGGTTCCCCTTCCCACCGGTGCTCGTCCCTCTGTCATCATGGATGTGGGAATCCCCCTCAGCCAAACTCTCCTTTTTAATGGCACTTCTGCACTGGCACAGTTTAAAACAGGCACCACTTCCATGACTTTTAAGGGGAAGGGGTGGAAAAGCAGCATCCCACTGTTTGTGGTCGCAGGAATGTGTGGTGCTGGCAACATCCTCCCTTGGAGCTCTTCCCTGCCCAGTTCCTCAAGTTTTCTTTATTTATTTATAATTTTTACACTTAATGACAGGGCAAAGTCGTGGGGGGGGTGACGGTGTCACTGCTCCCGGTGACATCCTGCGTTATCCCAGTAGGGAAGTTGGTATCGGAGCCTCATCCAAACCACAAATTCCCTCGCTAAATTCCACCCCCTGGAAATTACCCCCCTTTTTATGATCCCCTGAGACAGAGAGGTTTTCCACGTTAGGACAACCCCTCCTTCATCTTTATCCTCGGCAAATTCCCACTTTGGCTGTGGCATCGGATTCCTGCAGCCCCCCCCAGCCACAAATCCCCGGATGCAACGTGCCGCCGCGGCCGGAATGTGGGATGCGATCCTCCTTGGGCGCGTGTCCTCCGAGCACGGAGCATTCCCGACCGGCCTCCTGCGGAATTCGGGCTATAAATTTCCCCCGGCAGCTTTGGCACGGGGCGGGAATGACGGCGTCGGAGCTGCCACGCGGCATTTGGTTGTGATTAAACGCCCAGGGTGGAATAATCCACCCCATCCCGGGGTGATCCGCCCGGGATCAAACAGCCACGGCTGCAGCAGGGGGATGAGGAGGGAGGGTTTTATTTACTAGGTGGGATCATTTTGGGTCTCCAGGTGTTCCAGCTGCTCACTGGGAGCACCGGCATGTGTGTTTGGGAATAGCTGGAGCTACGCAGCCACTTGTTCTTCCCATTTCCGTGGGATTTGAGGGATTGTCCTTCCCTCCTCGTTCCCTGACACCGAGCTCCTCTGCAGCTCTCGGTGCCAAACCGAGGGAGACCAAACCCCTCCGTGGGAAGAGCCTCTCCGGAATGAACCTGGAGCTGCTGGAAAAACACCACGTCCTGGTCCTGGCTCTGTTGCCATGGCAATGAGCTCTTGGATTGCATCAGCAGAGTGGAGGGGGTCATTCCCGGTTTGCCAGCCAGCCCGAGGAGCTCCCCGTGGTGACAACCAGGATTCCAGCAAGGACAAGGCTCCTCTTCTGTGCCTCCCCATGGCCTGCATCCCTCCTCATCCTCCTTTTCCAAGGAGCTGTGCCAGCCTCTGATGTTAGACATGATGGGATCTGTTGGCCATTCCCTGCCTGGGTTTGGGATGGCAGGGCAGACCTGGAGCAGCATTTGGGGAAAAGCTTTTTTTCCAGGGAATTAGAGGGAGCAGCCTCTTTCCCGTCACAGAAACAGTGCGAACGCACGACTCTAATTCCTGCAAACATTTCAAGCTGGGAACAGCTTGAAAGGATTACAGAAAACAGGGAACACGGATCCCCACGAGGGTGCTGGAGGCAGGAGGCTGCCCTGCTCCGTCACGGAGTGCGTGGTGCCTCCGTCATTCCCGCCTGGATGCGACTTCGGGCTTGCTAAGGAGCGAGTGAGTCCGTGTGTGTCACAGACGGGAACCCCTGGGATGGGACATCTCGGCTGATTTCCAAGCACAGAGCGCTGACATCCAGCTGGGATGAACTTTGTTTTCACAGACCCTGGATGAGCGGGGTTATCCCGGGTCGTGCGCAGCCGTCGGGCTCGGGAATGGGCAGCTCCCTTTGGAAGGAGTGTGGATTTCGTGCCGACGCACCAGCAGTCCCCAGGCGCTGATGTCTTCACACATTTTTGGGACGGTTTCCCTAAAAAAGAAAGCAAGCCCCAGAACTCCCCGGGGAGGCGACGGACACGCTGTGCCTGCAGCACGGGGGGGTCACGGCGAGCCCAGGGCGGCCGTGGAGGGCGGATCAGAGGCGGAAACTCCACCCCAGGGCAGCACATCCCTGCCAAAACAAACAGGCGGGGGGGGGGGGGTGCTCCGCTGCCCCAGGGCCCCGGGACAAAGAATTCCCACCCTCCTCCTCGGAATCGGAGCGTTTGTTCTGCTGCTCGAGGGTCCTCCACGAGGGCACCCCCCAGAACGGCCCTTGCTGAGTGTGATGTTGTTTTTCCCAAGGGGAAGCGCATCCCGGTGCACACCGGGAGTGTTTCTTGGCTCTTCCCTCCAAGGGAGGGCTTGGAGCAAGGTGTGGAGACCCTCTTGGGTTTATCTTTCCCAGCAAAATAACCCAGGTGGCTTTTTCAGCCACTTTCCTTTGGAAAGTTTGGAGGGAGGGAGCGGAGCATGCCAAGTCACCTTCCTCTGCTCCATTCCTCCAGTCCCGCACCTTGTCCTTGGAATAAAAGGATGATGTTCCTGCCTCACAGAAAAGATGGAATGTTCCTTCCCACGCACTCACATTTTCCAGAGGAACACAATTCCCACCCTGATCCTCGTGGCTCGAGCCACAGTGATGGGCACGGGGTGACTTTGTGCACCTTGTCCCAGCTCCGGAAAAAAGGCAGGAAAGCTCGGCACAGCCCCATGGTTGGCATTTTGATGTGGGAATTCTCGGCCTATAAACGACCCTCTGCTCATATCTCAGCTCTGGTTGTGCGTCTTGAACTCCCAACCTTTTGCTCTGGAGAGGGAAGTGCTATTTGTGGAGCCACGGATCCACTCAGAAACTTTTCCAGAATCCCTGTGTGTTCCCTTGGGAAGTTTGAAATGTCACCTGGTGCATCTCCTGGCAGCATGGGGTGAGGGGAGCAGCCAGTCAGCTCCTTGGCCCCCGAGTCCATCCAGGAGAGATGGATGTAAAAAAATCATATTTAAGTAATTTGGGATCTTTTTCTGCTTCCTTTCAGCTTCTGAGCCTTTCCAAGGCATTTATGTCCCTGCCAGATTTTTTTCTGACGCTTGAAGGGTCCAGCCTGTTTTCATTTCATTATCCTTTTTTAAGGATGGATATTCTTGTCTTCACATGTCTGGGAGGTAGGCAGGGCTCAAAAACACAGACCTGTCATATTTTGGGATGTTCTTCCCAACACAAGCCCAGGCTTGGCAGTCCCACCTGTGGAATCCCAACTGCAGCCAGAGCAGCTCCATCCTGGTGTTCCCAACCACTCAGGGTGATTTTTGGGATAAACAGTGCTCTGGAAATCCGTTGCCAGCCCCTTCACGGAAGTGCAGCCAGGATTCTTTGGCACATCCATAATAGATATCCCACTGGCACTGATGACCTAGTTAATCTGCATTTTATAATTCTTCGGAATTTTAGATGTAATTAGGTGTCATTTCAGACCTGCTTTGCTCTGCAAACCAGAAAAATCATCTTTCCCCCCCCCCCCAGTAGTTTCCTGATGTTCACAGCTTTATTTTCTCCATCTCTGAGGGCGCTGGGAAATAAAACAAGTCGAGTTTTTTTGCTTGTTCTAATTTCTTTCTCCCCATGGAAATAATTCCCGTTTCCCTTTCTGCCTGAGGAGAGTGAGATGGAGGGATGGCCAGAGGTCAGATCCATCCCTTCAGGAGCTGCAGCTCATCTTGCCTGTGCCTATCCCAGAAAACTCAGCCTCACTCGGAGCCTTCTCTGTGTTTGCAGCAACATTTTCCTACTTCCCCGCAATCCTGGCTGATAATCCTATGAAGGATAAAGACGGAGCACGATGTTCTGGGATTTTAATTGAGGTGAAGCACAGCTTTTATAAACTCCAGCTTCGGCCAAAGGGATACTTTTACTTTATCCACTCTGGCATTCCTACAGCTCTTGAATTTGTGGCTTTCTGGTGCTTTGCAATCGTTAAACACCCCGGAGTAAAAGCAGATGCTTCTAACAAAGAGCTCGTGGCCTGAACAAAAGTCACAGCTGCTTTTCCAAAGGGTGTCCGGGCATTCCTAACCACAGTGCTCTCTAGGAATATTAGTATCTTAGTGCTAGTTGGGAAAATATCCTTTCAAAGACGAGCTGTTAGCCTGGAAACGCTTCTGTATATTAATTTTTGTACTTTTAAAGGTCAAGGTGGCCACGGTTCTAAAAACCACTCCCGAGGTTTTGCATAATTATAAGAGGAATAAGCACAAAGCTGGTAAATTATTTTTGACTTCTGGGATGTGCAAAGGCAGAGCTTGACAAAACCAGACCATGGAATCACATCAGGTGGAAAAGATCTCCAAGGTCATCAGGTCCAACCTTTAGATGCAAAAAGCAGGTTTTGGTTCAAGGTGTGGTCCAGCCCATGAATTCCTGCACGGGCAGAGCCACGTTTCCCATTGTTGATCCCCTTGGATCAATCCTGCTTTTTATTAATTATCCACTGCTCAGGTGGTGCCATCCCACAAAAGGCACATCCAAGCCTCATTCCAGTTATTTGGGGTTTAAGCTTTTCTTGGAATTCCTGAAAGATTATAATCTCTGACGGCTTCAGTTTTCATCCTGGTTAATATCTGTGAGAGTGATTAGTCTGAGGTGGAGCAAAGGACCAGCCCTGCCCATTCCCACCTCCCAGGAGAGCCCCACCACCTCAACAAAACATTCTCCTTCGTTTCCTTTACTCTTTGTTGTTATTCTATAAGGGAAATAATGGATTATTTCCCCTCCAAACCGGGCAAGGAGGGCTTGGGGGGAAAAGCCAAACTCTGGGAGGAGTCCAAAAATAACCCATTTGTTCACTTCCAGCACGGAACCTCCCTCCCCGCTCCTCTTTCTGTGCTTAATGACTGTGCTGGGAACAAATATTGATGGTTAAAAGGGGATTAATTGGGCTCTTAATGAGCTTGAACTGCAGCGTGATGTGCCTGGTGATGAGATCATGATGTTCCAACCGGGTGACGGGGGGCAGATCTCGAGTTGGCCCTTTTCCCAGCAGGACAGCTGAGAGGAGCAGACAAAGACGGAATGAGAGATGAAAGCAGACGGGAATTTCTTCATGGAATGGGTTGTCAGGCATTAGGAGGTGGTGGAGTCATCACCCCCGGAGGTGTCCAGGGGAATGACTGGACGCGACACTCAGTGCTCCGGTCTGGGTTGGTGACGGGTCACGGGTTGGACTCGACGACCTCGGAGGCCTTTTCCAGCCTTAAATGATTCCGTGGGATCGTGTGTGTGACCCCCGAGCTGCGCAGTTGGGGCCCACAGACGGTGACTAAGCGCGAAATTCCGCAGGAATATTTTGCCAGGTGTTTGTTTCCTCCGGGCAGCTGCTCCTCGCGTGTTTAGTCATCCCGGGCCAAGGCTCCACACCCAATCTGGGGATAAAAAGGGGCATTTTCTCATCGCTGCAACAGCACCTGGAGGTGGGAATACACCCACGGAATGATGCCCAAAGGTAGATCATGACTCCCTGAAGTCACTCAGGTTCAGGACACACAGAGAGACCAAATTCTCATCTTTTTCCCAAACAATTTGGAATTTCAGACCGTGGCAAGCACTCTAAGGAAAATAATCACTGGGGGGAAAATATTATTCCTGTGAAGGCAGATGTTTACATTAAAAAAAAAAACAGGGTTAATTCCGGTGTCCAAAAGTCAAGAGGCTCCTGCGGGATGACACGAAGTTTGGGGTCTCAGGAGGCAGCGCTGCTTTCCGGGGAACAAGGGAAAAACACAGCAGGCCGTTGCCAAAATATCCCTCAGTCCAACACGTTTGGACTTATTTTCTTTAAAGCCCTGCCTGGTTAACAGCTGGGATCAGGTGGAGTTTGTCTGGCATCACCTTCATCAGACCAGCAGCTATTTTAACCGGAGCGGCCGATAAGATCAGCGAGGCTGGGACTGTAAACCTGGCAAGGAATCGCTCTTTTCTTGCCACGAAGAATAACTTTGGGGGGTTTGTTTTGCTTTGTTTCTTTTGGCCGGGAGCGAGGTGCTAATATCCATGTGTTCCCTGTGATCCCCTGCAATCCGTAGGGGCCTTAGCACAGAAGGGTCTGGCTTGGAAGGGACCCAGTGGAGGGGAGGAAAAAAAAAAAAGGGTGTTTTTTTTCCCCCCTCCTCCTTTTGCTGATTGAATATTTGTTTTATATTGAAGTGCCTGTAACTAAACAGGAGGAGGTTGTTTCCAAGAGGAGAAAGCATTAACATCCTGTCCCTTAGGCCGAGACTAAACATCATCCACCTGCTTTTTAGATCCTTGATGGAGAAACGGGATCTTCATGATATTTATGAACCCCCAGACTCAACTATTTAAAAATCAACTATTTAAAGATGGGCTTGGTTTCAACTTAACTATTTAAAACTACTGAAACTATTTAAAGATAGGCTTGTCTTCAACTTAACTATTTAAAACTACTGAAGCTATTTAAAGACAGGCTTGACTGGAAGGGTTCAGGAGTTAAAAAAAGGGAGGGAAATGCTGTCTGAGAGCTGCATCAGACCTTCAATATTCCCTGGAATGTGATAGAGAATCATGCACTTCCACAGGTGACTGTTGGCTTCGATGCCTCAAGTTCAGCAGGGGTTAAAACATCTTTGTTTCCCTGGAAGAAGGAGAAGAAAAAGAAGTTTACAATGTGCCAACGGCTTAAAAATGTGTAATAAACAAGGGCACGCAGCAAATGAGCTGTGCAGAGGATTTATTTGGTAACAAAAGGAAGCCATCACTGATACACTCCCTAAATTCGGGTTTCCATCGCCCTAACACGCCACTTGTCACGAGTGTGGGGTCAGGATCGGAGCGAACCAACCCAAAAGCGGGCCTGCCCCCCTCCCCTGGAGCTCTGGGAACACATCCTATCGCAGATGCCGCCACGCAGGAATGAGCTACCAAGAAAAATGAGATGGGAAAAGCAGCAACTCGTGGGCCAGAGCCAAAATCACGGGCGCCTGAGTGCCCAGGGTGCTGCTGACCTGGCTCTGAGCTCACTCCTGGGAGACCTTCTCAAATGAGGGTCTTGACCTTGGTGGGAGCCCTTCCAGTGACTTTTGGATGTGTCCCTGTTATCAGTAACACGGAGTCGGTATCAAAACTGCTGACTCGATAGCACAGGGGAACCTGAAGGGGTGAAAAGAGCTTTTAATTTAATTTTGAACCGCATTGGTTAAAGAAAATCATGGTAGGGAGTGGACACTGAACAGTCCACATCAGGAAGGTGACAAACATGCATATTTTCCAAGTGGTGATTTGATAAATAATTATTAATCACCTTGATGTATTAAAGTCATTGGTGCTGTAAAGGCCCGAGTTCTCAGGAAGAAAGGGATCATGATTTCAACCACCTGGCTGAACCAAGACCCCACCTGGAGCCCTTCCTCCAGCTCCAGGGTCCGAGGCCAGGTTGGAGGGGGCTTGGAACAACCTGGGATAGTGGAAGGCGTCCCTGCCCGTGGCAGGGGGTGGAATGAGATGATCTTTAAGGTCCCTCCCAACCCAAACCATTCCACAATTTGATGATCTTGGACTTTGATGGTGGGACTTGATGATTCTCCACCAAAACAGACTGTACTTTGCTGTGAAGTAAATTTTGCTTCTTTTAAGTGTTTTAATATCTCCTTTTAAGACAAAACACATAAGGATTTTTATCAATTCCCGTGCTTTTCAAGTGACACAAGGATTTTGGAATTTTTTTTGTCGGAACACACATAACTCCTGGTTTTTGAGACTGACCGTAGAACAGCATGAGGGGGAGTATCTGTGGGATGTTTGATTTGTAGCACAATCACACGCCAAAATTTATTATGGAGAATAGCAGGAGAGCCTAAGCAGAGCTGACACACGCAGCAAGGGCCTGCTGTTTGCTTTCCATCAGGAGTTTGTCTGGAATTTGCATTTTTAGACTATGCTGAAAGCTCTGTCTCTGTTTGGGGGACAACTCGGAGGTTTGCTGAGTGGTGGCTTGGCTCCCACCCAGGAGAGCTTCGGGAAAAGGCTTTTTGAGGCCCTCCCTGCACTTCCATGGTCGGATTCTTCCCGATGCAAAGCTCAGTTGAACAGCAAGAGGTAGGAATTGTCCACCAAGGGAAGCTACTTGTACCAGCCTCTTTCTATCCTCCCCAGAATATTCTCACTCCAGGATCCTTAACTATTTAACTCATGTGCTTCCATGCATGTAAAGAGGTCCAGGTTATGTCAGCGAGCCACTGGACAAGGATCTCTGGATCCTGGAAGGGATGAGCAGGGCTGCAGTCCAGGCTGCTCTTTCCAAAGTCTGCAGCATCCTCTGGTGGAGCCGTAAGGAAGGGAGAGCCATCCAGGGAAGAGGCACAGCGAGGTTTCATTTGGGGGTCTCCAAAAACGCACCCCAGTTTTGCTCAAATTCACCAGTGCCCCCATGCCAAGCAGGTGATGCTGTGTACGGAAACCTTCCGGCCACCCAGCAGCCAGCCTGGGATTTGGGGACATTCCCATTCCCTGTTCTGCTGGAGCTGTCCTGGCTGGCCCTGGGTGAGTGTCCGATGGGTCAGGAGCAGAACCTGTAACCTGACTGGCAGAGCTGCCTCCCAGCTTCTCCCCTTTTCCTGCTCTTAGTCACCAGGATCAGAGCCCGAGGTATTTCTTCACTCCCAACCAAAAGGAAACACTCAGATAAAAATCTGAGTTCTCAGGCTGCGATTCTTTCCTGGATTTTGTTGTGTTTTGGCTTAAGGGGCAAAACAAGCTGCTTTATTATGACATTCCGGGGCCTGGAATGTTTGACTCACCACAGGGCACTCAGGTTCAGTGTCTTCCTCAGACTGAGAGGGTTCGGACACCTCTGGGCTGCCTCCCACCCATTTTCATCCCTCCTCTTGTAACTCCAAAGAAAAATTAAGTGATCTGGAGAGAGCAACTACGACACCCTTTCTCCCTCTTCCCACACAGCAACCAGGATGCTCAAGGGAGCTGTGGGGAGTGTGGAGACTTCCTTCTGTTCTAGGAAGCTCCCGAAGTGCCCGAGAGCAGCCAGAACATTCAGAGAATCGAGCGAATCTCCTGAGAAACAAGAACTGGTGGATGGAGGGCGGCGTGAAATCCAGCCTGGAGTCACTCAGCCACCGGCGTGCCGGAGGTGCAATTCCAGAATCCCTTCTGGGCCGCTCGGGCAAAGATTGACACGCGGATACAACTCCGGCGCTGCCAACTTCCCCAGCAATTCACTCAATCCCTGTGAAAGCAAGGCTAAATTGGCCGGGAGCCTTCACTTCATCTTCCCTCCCAACTCCTCTGGGTGAGAACTGTTGAGCAGACCAGGTTTCTGATAAAGTAAAAGCAAACACCATTCCCTCGTGCCGAGATACGGGAATATTATCCTGACATTTTAGCATGGATCACTCATATTGCCGCTCGTTCTCTCCGCTCCGAGAGCTGTGTCTTGACAATAGAAACATTCCCCGACTACAAACAAAATAATCAGGGTTGAAAACCAAATTCAGGGTGGAAACATTCCCTCCTCCGTGGGAGTGATCCATCAGGCTGGATTTACCTCTCAGACTCTCCCAGCCTAAGCAAATTGAGTTCGCACAAGTTATTTTTATTTAAAATATTTTGATTTACAATATTTTTATTCTGTCTTTCCTATGGTGGTCTTGTTTTCAGAGAAATGCACAAACATTTTCTAATATCAGGCCAAAAGCCTGATAATTACAGGGTCAAGGCTCAAATTTGCGTGATAGGAGTGCAAAAAAGAAAGGTAAACAGCACAGATGTCAGCCTCTTCCTGATTTATTTTTATTAAGGAATTTCTTTCACATTTCCTCAAGGAATTAAAATCATTCAACATTTTTTTTACAAGCCATTACAATTTCAAGATTAAATCTGCGCTTAGGTAAAAAAAAAAAAAATGCACCCAAGGAGGAATTTATCTTGGAAACAAGACTGGTGTGTTGAAGTACTTGGCAGCCCACAGATTTGTCCCATACGTTGGCTGTTTAAAATGATTTTACGTGATAAATAACAGGAATATGGGATCACCAGCGGGAAATAGCAGCTTGTGCTTCTCCTAAGCCCAGGTTTACCCCGTCAGAGTTCAGAGCTGGTTTCTACAAACATCTCTCTTAACACTGGCAGTGTTATCTCCCAGTATCCACAGCGGGAGAAGGCGAAGAGCTGGATGTAGCTGGCACAGCAAACCGGGCTCCATTATAACTCTATTTAACTCACCTGAGGAAACAAACCCACCGAGGCCAATTGAAATTGATTAAACACCGAGACCGGGCGCTTGGAAAGCGCGAGAACAAATTTTTTTTTTTTTTTAAATTTTGCGTTGATTCGGGGTGTGGGTTTTTGCGGGTTATGCGTCGTTTCGGGGTGGGTTTTTTTGCGGGTTTAGGGTGGTTTTTTTTTAATTCCTCCCAGCTTTGTTGGAACCGCCCTGCCCTCACCCAAGATGGCGGCGGGGCCGAGGCGATGGAGGCGGCGGCGGCGGCCATCTTGGTTTCGGGCGGCGGAGGTGGCGGAGGGTAAGGGCGGCCACGGGCCGGGAGGGACCCCCGGGATGGAGCCCGGGAGCGTCGGGAAACTCCTCCGGGAGCCATCCCCGGGAGGGAGGGCGACCTCCCGAACCTCGCCGCCTCAGGGACCGGGCGGGGAGCTGCCCCCCCCCGTGCAGGCGGCAGGTGCCCCCCCACCGCCATGTCCCCTCACGTCCCCGTGCCCTGAGGCGGCTCCCGCTGGGATAAAACAATTCCCGCTCTCTGATTTCCTTGCAGAAATCTGCTGGCCGCACTTAATAAATGAAAACGCGGAAGATGAGCGCGGCTGTGTCGGCGGTACAAGGAGGAACACAGCGCGGGATCATTCCCGGAGGAGGGTGAGCCTTGGTCCCGTTCCAGCCGGGAAGCGGGCGCGGCCTGGATTTCCTCGTGGGAGGAGCCTTTCCAGGGCTGTCTCGAAGGTAAACTTAGCCAGGAGGAAAATCGAAGGGCTGTGTGTTGTAAAAAAAAATACCAAAGTTTAAGACTTTTGGAGGAATTTGGCCGGCAGCGTGCTGGAGGATGGATGGAGGTTGTTCTGGAGCATAAATTGAGGTTTTTCTGGTGGGCAGATGGAGATACTCTAAAGGATAAATTGAAATTTTTTTCTGGAGCGTTAATGGGGATGCCCAGGAGGATAAATTGAGATGCTCTGGAACAGAAGTGGAATTTTGTCTGGAGAATAAATGGAGGCTCTCTGGAGCATAAATGGAGATTTTCCTAGAGGAGAAATGGAGATACTTTAGAGGAGAAATGGAGACACTTTAGAGGAGAAATGGAGACACTTTAGAGGAGAAATGGAGATATACTTTAGAGGAGAAATGGAGATATACTTTAGAGGAGAAATGGAGACACTTTAGAGGAGAAATGGAGATACTTTAGAGGAGAAATGGAAATTTTTCTGGGGGGCAACTGGAGATTTTTCTGGAGAATGAATGGGAATGCTTTGGAGGGTAAATAGAAATTCTCCATAAGATAAATGGAGATTTTTCTGGTGCACAAATGGAAATTCTCTGGAACACAAGTGGAGCTGCTCTGGATGTTCCTCAGCTTATCCAGAAGTCCCCAGACAGGCTGGAAACCTGTTACTGTTTGCTCAGTGTCCTGACCTACCTAACTTTATGTATCTGCATCCTGTGGGAATTCCTGGGAGGAATTTTCCAGGGGATTAACACAGTGGAGCAACTCCAGCTTTTATTTATCTCCTAGTGATACTGTTTCTTACCTGTTACCTTGTTGCCTCACCGCTATAAATATATTTTTATTATCACAGTCCATTTTTAAGGCTCTTCTGGTTGTTCACCAGAATTCCAGGGATTCTCATTTTGATCCCTGTTGGAGCCCTTTGTTGTTTGTGCACATGCAGCTACCGAGAGTTTAAAGGAATCCTTCCTGGGAAGATAATAAATTAAGAAAAAACTTCCTCTTCCCCTCTCTAAAGAGAAAATTAAGATGTCATTGGAAAGACTTGAGGGAAAAGCAGGGTGGATTTATGTGGATAACAGGATTTTATTTTGGGAATATTTAGTGTCTTTCCTATAAAAAACTCTTCCTTTACTGTGATAATTACCTCGTGGAAAAAATTATAAAAAATATATACAAATATAAATCTCTTCTTGGACTTTGGGAGCCACTGTTGGGCTTTATTTTTTAAAACAGCTGCACTAATTCCACGTGCACCAATTCCACTTGCACTAATTCCAGCTGCACTCATTCCAGTTCCTTATCAGGAGCTGTAATTGAATTGAAATATGGTTTGAGTTTTGCGTCAGTTCTGGCAAAATTAAAGTGCTTTTGCAATTAGTCTGTTGGATGAATTATGTTTTCTGCAAATCTTGCACGCATGCACATTTTTTTAAAGTATTTATTTGCTTATTGCCAGGCAGAAAAAAGCTGGAAAGAAGCTACAAACAAATCCATAAAATATGGGGAAAAATGTTGTTGTCATTTAAATTCTTGAAGTGAGTGTTTTGGAGACACAGAGATTCAGCAGCACTTTGGAAAACTAAAGTTTCCAAATGGGAACTAAACCCCCAAGTCTCAATTTTTTCTTTTCCCGAAGGGAAAAAATGGTGGGAATTGATTAATTTGTGGCGTTTTTTCATTGGAAAGACACTTCAGCCAGCAGTTTCCAGGGTGGTTTAATCCAGAACCAGATGAACCGAGAGATGATCTTGGAATGTATCTCTCCCATCTGGCTTTGTATCAGATCCTGGCGTTAGCAGAGCTCCCGCGGGAGCGCGGATCGGGATCTTATCGCAGATGGGAATCTTGCAGAGGAGCAGGAGGAAATTAGCACGTGCCGTGCTCATTGATTTCTTTAAGCTCCACAGCCCCGGGGTCAGCACAGAAACCAAGGATATCCTGCTGGAAAACATTAAGGGAGCAGATTTAAGTGGAAGCTTTTGTGGATTTGTGGGCCGAACCTCCGGATCTTCACTCCTCTGTGCGGCTTCCAAGTGTGCCGGAGGAGCCGGGGGGGGTCGTGTCTCCACGTGGGGAATAGTTGGAAGGTGTTGAGTTGGGAGCGTTGCAAAGAGATCCCTGCTGGCTGTGGGAATGACACAGTAGGAGCCTGAATATGAGGAGTCCTTTCCCAATAGGATTTAGACAACTCTGTTTTGCCCCTTTCCCCTCATTTTCCAGCTTCTGGGAGATGGTTTAGTTGCCGCAGTGGTGATCTGTCAAAGGTTGGACTCAGTGATCCTGAAGGTCTTTTCCAACCTCAGTGGTTCTATGAATCCATGTTTCATCCCATGCTTGGTTTGGCCTTTTCCTCCAGTTCCTTTTCCTAACCAGTTTCCCTATAGGAATGTTGTTGTTTTCTCTGAGGAGACATCTGGGAACTTGCTGGCAGTGGGAGAGTGAGGAGGTTGTGGATCAGCCAGGTAAGGAGTCTTGAAGATTCCATGGGTCTTCAGCCTTCCAGGGTCTGAAGGGGCCTGGTTTCTGCTGTAAATCCTTGTCACCTCTGCTGCTGGAAAGTGCTTGTGTGAGGAATGATTGATCCTTAATCCCGGCCAGTCACGTTGCTCACGTTTTCGTGCTGCGGAATATTCATTCCAAAGGGTTTTTCCTTGGGGATAAATCCAAGTCTGAGGCTGAAATAAGCCATGTGTTTGCTGATGGTGGTCGTGCTGACAGGGATAACCTTGAGGTTTTCACCGCGTCTCGCAGGGAGGAATTAGGATGTGGAATTCCACTGGGCTTTCTGATGTCATACTTGAATGGAAAAATGGGAAAGAGGGAGCCCATTCAAACACTTGTGCGTTTCTTCCGGCAGGATGGAGAAGAAGAAAATCCTGATGAAGTCCAAGGTCGCTGCTCCCAACCTCCTGAGGGCACTGCATTCCCTGTACCAGTTCGGGCACCTCTGTGACGTGACGGTTCACACCCAGCACCTGGGAATCCAGGAGGAGTTCCTGGCGCACAAAGCCGTCCTGGCAGCTTCCAGCAACTACTTCAAGGGGCTTTTCCTGCACGAGGAGATGCTGGACACCAAGACTTGCACGGTGACCCTGCAGGACATCTACACGGAGGAGTTCACCTCCTTCCTGGAGTTCGTGTACACCGCAGAAGTGGAGATCGAAGCGGAAAAGCTCCAGCGGATGAAGGAAATAGCCGAGAGGCTGGAATGCAAGGATCTGCTTGACATCTGTGAAGAAGTGAAAGCAGAGGGCAGGAAGGGCTTGGATCTGAGCCTCCACCTGAAAGGACAGAGGGGTGAGAATGGTGGATCCCAGTGGCCTCACATCCAGCACGAGGAGAGCCCCGGCCTGAGGAGCTCTTCCCAGGTTGTGGCAATTCCCGTGCAGAGGAAACTTTGGGACAGGCAAAAACATAAGAAGTTGCTGGCGGGCCTTGAGCTCATTGGAGGCCAAGCAGCGGGTCTGGAGCAAGAGGACGCTGGTTTTCCAGACCCAAAACCCAGGACAGCAAAGCTGCCAAAATGTAGCAATCCGGATTCCACAAACGCACTCGGTGTGGACATTGTTAGCCTGGAAAACGAGGATAGTCGCTCCCTCCTAAGTCAGGCTGAGGCACAGGGAGCCTGCGTTGTGATTAGGAACACTCTGCCCGAGCAGTGGGAAGACGGGAAGAGTTTGATTTCCCAGTTTTCCCCTAAAACCGAACGCAGGAAGCTGCCGCGGCACGCGGCAAGAATCCCAGCGCCGGCGGCGCGCGGGAAGCGCGGCGAATCCTTCCGCGCGCTGGAGCAGTACCGGGAGCACGCGGAGCTCCGGCACGGCGCCGGCCTGGCCCTCGGGTCCCGCTGCGAGAGGTGCGGGCAGCGATTCCCGGCTCCGCGGAACCTCCGGCAGCACCGCCACGAGCGCGGCTCCTCCCGCCACACCAGGGCCGCGCGCCGCAGGGACGCGGCCGAGCGGATCCGCGGGGCGCCCCAGGGGAAGCGGGAACGCCGGGCCTGCCCCTACTGCGACAAGGTGGTCGGCTCCAAGTGCGGCCTGTCCGTCCACATCCGGACGCACACCGGGGAGAGGCCCTACAAGTGCGAGCGCTGCCCCGCCAGCTTCGCCCACAGGTCCGCCTACACCGCCCACCTCAGGTACGGCACCCTCGGGAATGTGCTTCCCCTCCAGCTGCGGGGATAAAGGCATTCCTGAAAGTCCTCTCTGCTCTAGGTCCAGAATTCCTTGGATCTGATGCGGAGTGTGTTGAAATTGGGACGGATTTTTGGCTTCACTGAGCTTGCGGTGCAGATGACTGAGTTGAGGTCTCCTGGATGGGGAATTCAGGGAATTTCCCGTTGAATTAAAGGGGATTAGTGCAACCAGATCCAGGAAGCCTCAGATCTGGGTTTTTAGTAAGAATTTTTTGTCTCCATATTGGCATTTGACCTTTTTTTCCCTTGGTTTAAGTCCATAATTTCTTATCCCATCCACCACGGCCTTGGAGGAAAACTTACAGTCCATCCTACGTTCCCAGTCAGGTGACAAATATAGATCCTTGATGAACTGAGACATTTTAATTGCCTTTAATTACCTGGTCCAACTGTACCCAAAATTTCCCTATTTTTGGGCTTTCCAAATACACTGTGAACTTCTTAAATGGTGCAAAGAGCAACTCGAAGGAAGCGACTCTTCCCCCGAGGCCAACATGTCTGAAGTGAAGCAATTAAACAATTAATTTTAATTGAGTTTCATTTAAGCACATTGAAGTTGTGCCCTGTTGTTTGTTTATTTTAACAGGAAAATCCACGAGTCTGGGCAAGAGAGGAAGCTCCTGCCCGTCTACTGGATGGTGGTTCCACCTGCACCTGGACCAGACGATCCCGGCAGAGAGCCTTGGGATGTGACATCAGAGGAAGAACCCGGGGGTTCATCCACTGCTGAAGCAGACCGGAGCGAGGAGCAAGAGGAACAGAATGGGAAACACAAGGAAGCTGAAGCAAGGAGTGAAGAAGGGAATGAAGATGAAGGTGAGATGAGCGTGAAGGGCGAGGAGGAGGGAGATTTCCAGGCGGGGTGCTCGGAAGTTGAAGGAGGCACAGCCAAAGAGGTGTGTCCCGAGGAGGACGGGGGAGACTCGAACGAGAAGGACGGCGAAGAACACGAATCAGACGAAGGGTCTAAACTACAGAAGGTCAACAAAAGCGGGGCCAACAAGAACCCCCCGTACGTGATCCGGTGCGACAAGTGCCACGAGCAGTTCATTTCCCGGAAGAGATACGTGGACCACTGCCGGGACGCGCACCAGTGCCTGCCCGGCAAGGCGTACCGGTGCGACGTGTGCGGCAAGGCCTTCGCCAGCTACACCAGCTGGAAGGAGCACCGGGCCTGCGTCCACACGGAGGAGAGGCGCTTCTCCTGCCCCCTCTGCCACGCCACCTTCAAGCGGCAGCGGGACGTGCGCACCCACTCCGTGCGGAAGCACGAGGGCCGCGCCAAGCGGCCGCTCTGCTCCGTGTGCGGGAAGATCCTCAGCTCCCGCACGGCGCTGGTGTTCCACATGCGCACGCACACCGGGGAGAAGCCCTACGAGTGCGGCATCTGTCACTCCAGGTTCGCGCAGCCGTCCCAGCTGAAGATCCACACCAGGTCAGCCGCCGGCCTCCCGTTCCCCCCTCCCTGCACCTTTTTCCCGGCTGTGAGTCGTTCTCCTCAGAGTGGGAACGCCAGGATGTCATTTGGATTTTAGGCTCTGTGATTAATCCTTTTACGCAAAGGCTTTGGCCCCGGGTGGTCGTTGCGTTGCCCGTGGTCGGGATTTCAACATGGATGCCCCATCCAAACTCCCAGTCATTTGGGACAGGCTCTGAAATCCGATGGGATTCATTGATGACGAGCAGCGTAGGCTGAAGAGTGAGTCAGGGACCTCAGAGACAATCTTGCAGCAAGGAATTAGTGTGGGATTTCTTTATGCAGCACAGAATCCGTGCTGCTCCTGAGGGCTCCTGCTGCACTCACTGAGTTTGATGGGATGAGTTGCCCTCTGGTGGTGTCTGTGTCAGATGTGTCCTCTCCCAGGAGAGGGTGAATCACCCCATGGAAAATTTCCCATCTTTGAAAAGAGAGCATAGCAGATAAGTTATAAGCCTCCTGCTTGACAACTTGAAATTGGGAATGGTTTTGCTTGGAATTCCTGTTTGGGTTGGAATAAGGGAAGTCAGCGCAGTGTAAAGACCAAATCTTATGTCCTAAAAATGGGGATATCATGCCGGGTAAGGTCTGCAGGACACAAGGGACTGGGAAGGCCCACAGGATCAGGACCTGATTTATTAATAATCCTTTGTGTTCTGCCTCCTTCAGGTCCCACACGGGTGAGAAGCCGTATATTTGTGAGGACTGCGGGGCTTCCTTTGCCGACAAAGGAAAACTCACGGGCCACAAAAGGACACACACAGGTGGGCATTAAATACTCCATGTGGTTTCTCCCGTGGTTTTCCCTTTTCACTGCTTGGAATTGCTGGTTGGGACATGAAGAAAATGCCCTTTTTTTCTTGTACCACAGAAGAGATTCCAAGTACCAAGAATCAGTAGGGAGAGAAGCTCTTTTAGCCTGGAGAAAAGGAGGCTCGGGGGGGACCCGCTCGCTCTCCACAACTCCCTGGCAGGAGGGAGGAGCCGGGGGGAACAGGCTCTGCTCCCAGGAAACAAGGGGCAGGAGGAGAGGAAATGGCCTCAAGCTGTGCCAGGTTGGACAACAGAGGGAATTTCTTCATGGAAGGGGTCATCAGCAATTGGAACAGGATGGAGTCCCCATCCCTGGAGATGCCCAAGGAGCCATTGGACGTGGCACTCCATCCTCTGGGCTGGGTGACGAGGTGGGGATGGGGCACAGGGTGGGTGGACTCAATGATCCTGGAGGGCTTTTCCTTGAAGACCAACTTCAGAGTGCAAAATTCCTGTGTGAGATTCCCGCGTGTCCCGTCTCTCTTCCCTCAGGAGAGCGCCTGTTCAAGTGCGACGTGTGTGGGAAGCACTTTGCCACCAAGGAGTACCTGAAGTGCCACAAGCGCTGCCACATGGGCGCCAAGCCCTACAAGTGTGAGGTGTGTGGGAAAACCTTCGGCCTCAGGGCCTCCCTGGCCCAGCACAGCAACGTCCACGCAGGTAATGGAACCACCTCTTGGCACCGGGAAAACAAAACCGTGGCTCCCGGGGTGCTTCCCGGTTTTTTTGGATGGGGGCGTTTCATTCCACAGCTCCCTGAATTAGGTGATCACAGAGGTTGGAAAAGACCTCCAGGATCATGGAGTCAAACCTGTGGGTGATCACCACCTTGTCACTAGAGCAGAGCACTGAGTGCCACGTCCCGGCACTCAGGGATGGGGACTCCGTGGTGCTGGAAGCAGGGCTCATCCTGATCCTGGCTCGTTAAACAGAGCACAGGAAAATCTTGGGTCATATCAGTGGTGCTTTCCCAGGAAACTGAGGCCTGGCTTGTGCCAGGAGTAGAGAACGCCTGTAGTTCTCCTTGCAGGATCAGAGAGCTGATTTTAGGGCTTCTTGGCAGTGGAGAAATATTTATCATGGAAGCATAAAATCCCAGACTGGGTTGGGCTGCAAGGGACCTTAAAGATGGGGACACCTTCCATATCCCAGGTTGCTCCGAGCTCGGTCCAGCCTGGCCTGGAGCACTTTCAGGGATGGGGCAGCCACACCTCCTTTATTGATACTTTAAAATCCTTCATCCTTTTTTTTTTTTTTGTGTGATGGGGGCCAAAGAACCCCCCTCTCCTAACTGCCGTGTCTCCCGGGATTGTTTGTTCCCAGAGACCCGCCCCTATTTCTGCGAGCAGTGCGGGAAGACCTTCACCCAGCAGGGAGCCCTGCGGCGGCACCAGCGCATCCACACCGGGGAGAAGCCCTACAAGTGCCGGGCCTGCGAGAGGACCTTCACCGACATGTCCACGCTGCGCAGACACGTGGCGGTACGGCAATCCCTCGGGATCTTCCCGGCCCTCGGGGTCACCTCAGGGGGGATATAAACTCCGGGAGGGTTCTGAGTTTCACCATCCGGAATTTTCCTCCGATGGCGGCACAGCAGCTCCCACTGCTGGCTGCACAATCCAGGCGTCTCCCAGCCTTAGGAAAAGAGGCACCAATCCCTGGAGGTGTTCAGGGAATGACCGGACGTGGCATTTGGTCGTCGGTCAAAGGTTGGACTCGGTGATCTCAGAGGTCCTTTCCAGCCTAAAACATTTGAGGCAGGACTCGGGATTTTAGGTGCTTGTTATGGATTTAATTACAGAGTCCTCAGTCCTTTAATCCTCACCTTTAATCCTCGTAACATGATGGTTTATTCAACCCCAGGAATATGGTTTTACATATTTGAAATTGTTTTAGTTAAAAATCAGGTATAATTGTTCTCCTGTCCTCTTCCTTTTTGATTTTTTTTTTTTCCCCCCCAGATTCACGACCGGAATGCTCACTGGAGAAGTTTCCTAATCGATCTCACCACCAAAAAGGACCATAACTGGTCCAAAATAGAGACATTTGGGGAAGCCCAGGCAGGAGGAGGCTCCGCCCCAGAGATTTGGTCAATGGACCAAGGGAAACTTTATAAACCAGAAGGTGCCAAAACAGCAGCACAGGTGGCACCTGGTGCTGGGGACACCAGGGACACCGACCGCTCTCTCTTGTACTTGTAAGGTCAGTTTTGGCCCCAAAAATGTGCGGAATGGGGAAAATTATCCCTCAGAACTGGGGGAGTTATCCCCAGTGCTGCAGCTGGAGTCCAGGTGGAGAAGGGGGTGTAATCCCTGCTGAGGGTATTTATTCCAGTGAAACGTTTAGATCTGTCCCAAGTTTTATTTTCCAAACCCGTGGATGCACCTCAGAGCATCCCATTGGGAACGGGGTGGGGTGGGGAGAGTGTGTGTGCGTGTTTATACAGGCGCAGCGCGGTAAATCACCAGTTTCTCTTTTAATAAAGCCGTCAGTGCCGCCAAGCCGCCTAACTCGTTTTATTTCGCGCGGGCGAAACGCCCGAATTTGGGAACAACAAGGCCCCGGGGAAGAGCGGCCGCTCGTTGCCTAGCGACGGGGGCGGCGCCCCCGTGACGTCACTTCCCGCGCGCCGCGGTCGCGCTCAGGGCGGGCGGGGCCGTGGCGCGTCAGCGCTTCCGGCCGCGCCCGGGGCCGAGCGGGAGCAGCGGCCGGGAACGCACCGGGAACACGCCGGGAACGGTGAGTGCGGGGCTGGCACGGCGGGAGCCATGCGGGGATGGCCCCGCCCGACTTCTTGCCCTCTCCCCTTTCTCCACCTTCCCCCATTCCCCCCATTCCCCTCCACGCTCCCCCCATTTTCCCCTATTCTCCCCCTTCCCTCCCCTGTTCCTCCCCATTTCCTCTCCAACCCCTCCTAAGTCCCCCCATGCTTCCTCCCAGCCCTCTTCCTCTTCCCCTCCCTCATTTCCTCCCCTTCTTCCCCCGCCTCCTCTGGGATGTGCTCCCAGGTTCCCCTGTGATCCAGGATCCTTTCCAAAAGGGATTGGAAGCAGGAGCTGAGGGGGATCTCCCTGAGGAGCAGCTCCACAACTCCATCACCTGTCTCAGGCTGGGGCAGCTCCCTGGGAATCCTCTCCCCATTCCCCTTCAGGGGCTGCTGGCCGGAGCTTTTTGTCTCTTTCCAGCTGGTTTTGCCTCTGGAAAGGGGACATATTCCCACAAATAGACAGTGCTCAAATGGGAATCAGGGGCACAGTTGTGAAACACACGATGAGTAGTTAAAACTCATTTTATTCGGGTAAAAAAGTGACATTTTGGTGCTGGTAGTGTTTAGGCATTTGGTGGGTTGTCCTTAAATTCCTGGGAAGGGGAAAGAAATTCCTCAGGTTCCAGCAGGAACTAAAGGGTTAAACTCAACAGGTTGTTGGAATTTTATCTGGGAATGCTGTTACTTATCTTGGAATTTTATCTGGGAATGCTGTTATTTATCTTGGAATTTTACCTGGGAATGCTGTTAAGGCAGTGGTTTTTTAGGACCGCAGTTGATTTTGCTTAACTTTGCTTCATTTTACCTTTCTTTCATTGCCTGCTGAGGAGAGGAACCCTTCCTTAATTCCACGTGCCTTAACCAGAACATTCCCTTGATCCACCTCTGTCGCTCCGTTCCTGTCCCAGGTTCTATTAGCCCAGAGGGTCTCAGGTAAAATTACAGGTGGGATTTAAGCTAAAATTTATTCAGTGGTCTGGTGGAGATCAGTCCAAGTTTGGACTCAATCCCGGAGCTCTGGAACACCCAAAACCCCGGAGGGCGGCTTTCGGCCGCTGGAAACCCTCTGGAGTTCCCTTGGCTAACGCGGGATGTCACCAACAGCTTCTTGCAGGGGGAAGAAAAGATGGAAAGCGCTCCGGTCCTGCTGGAATCCAAGTCCTCTCCCATCAACCTGCTGAACGAGATGCACCAGCTGCGCCTGCTGGGCCACCTGTGCGACGTGACGGTGAGCGTGGAGTACCAGGGCGTCCGCGCCGAGTTCGTGGCCCACAAGGCCGTGCTGGCGGCCACCAGCAAGTTCTTCAAGGAGGTCTTCCTCAACGAGAAGGCCGTGGACGGGCCCCGGAGCAACGTCTTCCTCAACGAGGTGCAGGTGGCGGACTTCGCCTCCTTCCTGGAGTTCGTCTACACGGCCAGGGTGGAGGTGGAGGAGGACAGGGTGCAGCGCATGCTGGAGATCGCCGAGAAGCTCAAGTGCCTGGACCTCTCGGAGACCTGCTTCCAGCTGAAGAAGCAGATGCTGGAGTCGGTGCTGCTGGAGCTGCAGAACTTCTCGGAGTCGCAGAACTCCGAGGAGGAAGGCGGCGGCGCCGCCGCCCCCAACCCGGACGTCCCGCCCGAGTCCAAAGCCGCGGCTGAAGCCGAGCGGGAAACTCCGGGTTCCCCCGCGGCCAGGCCCGGCCACGGAGCGTCCCCGGAGGCGCCGGCTGCCAAACCGAAGGACAAAAAGAAGGAAGTGCTGAAGGCCCCTTACGCCAAGATCCGGAGGGCGAGCGGGCGGCTGGCCGGGAGGAAGGTGTTCGTGGAAATCCCCAAGAAGAAGTACACCAGGAGGCTGAGGGAGCAGCAGAAGAACGCGGAGGCGGCCGCCGGAGACGACAAATACCCCGAAGACGAGGAGCTGTGCGAGCCAGAGGGAGAGGAGGAGCAGGAGGAGGATGCCGTCAAGCCGGAGGGCGCGGGGCGCGACGGCGGCTCCGGGGAGAGCCGCCCCAAGGCCGGCGAGGACAGGAAGAGGCGGGGCAGCAACTTCAAGTGCGGCACGTGCGAGAAGGAGTTCCTGTACGAGAAGAGCTTCCTGAAGCACATCCAGCACAGCCACGGCATCGCGGCCGAGCTGGTGTTCCGGTGCGAGACGTGCGGGCAGACCTTTGCCAACCGCTGCAACCTGCGGAGCCACCAGCGGCACGTCCACAGCAGCGAGCGCCGCTTCCCCTGTGAGCTCTGCGGTAAGAAGTTCAAGAGGAAGAAGGACGTCAAGAGGCACATTCTCCAGGTTCATGAGGGTGGTGGGGAGCGCCATCAGTGCCAGCAGTGCGGAAAGGGGTTGAGCTCCAGAACCGCCCTGAGGCTCCATGAGAGGACGCACACGGGCCACAAGCCTTATGGGTGCCCGGAGTGTGAGGCTAAGTTTTCCCAGCCCTCGGCACTAAAAACCCACATGAGGTACGAACAGCCTTTCCCCGGCCTCGGGAGATCCTGGGGGGACGAGCGCAAACCCCCCCGGAGCCTGTCCCCTGTTTCCCCTTCTTCCCCCCCTTGCTTTGCCTCACTAGAAGGTCACAGGTCGAGCGCTGCTGCTGCCCTTCTCCCAAGGGATGAATCAGGGCTGGAATTACTCCAGCTCGCTACAGCCAAGACAATAAGAAGCATGAAAATATTTGGGAAAGGTTTTTAATGGGAGAACACCAGATTTGGGGGGCTAAGGAGGGGAAAAAACTGAGCTGGGAATAGAAACGAGCGACAGATCACGGGGCAAAAATCCTCTCCGAGGGGTTTAACCTGATTTTTCTCCCTGAGGGGCTTTAGCCTGATTTTATCAGTTATTTTATCTGTCTCAGGGTGACTTTATCAGGGTAAAAGTCATCTCTGAAGGGTTAAATCTCACTGTATCAGTTATTTTGTCTCTCGGGGAAGAGATGTTTTTGTCGGGGCAAAAATTGCCTCTGGGGGGTCAAGCCTGATTTTATAATTTATTTTATCTGCCTCAGGGCATTTTTTGTGAGGGCAAAAATAATCTCTGAGGGATTTAACCTGATTTTATCCCTTATTTTATCTGTCTCAGGGAAGAGGCATTTTTAGCAGGTTGAAAATCAACTGTGGAGGCCTTGAGCCTGATTTTATCCCTTATTTTATCTGTTTCATTGCAGAGATGTTTTTATCAGGGCAAAAATCATCTCTGACAGGCTTTAACCTGATTTTATCAGTTATTTTGTGTCTCATGCCATTTCTATCAGGGCTAAAATCATCTATGAAGGCTTTGAGCCTGATTTTACCCCTTGTCTGTTTGATGGCAGAGACGTTTTTGTGAGGGAAAAAATAATCTCTGAGGGGTACAACCTGATTTTATCACTTATCTGCCTTGGGGCATTTTTATTAGGGCAAAAAAATCCTATCTGAGGGGTTTAGCTTGATTTTATCAGTTATTTTGTCTGTCTCAGGGCCTTGTTATCAGGGCAAAAAAAACACCTCTGAGGGGTTGAGCCTGATTTTATCAGGGAAGAGATATTTTTATCAGGCCACAAATCATCTATGGAGGCCTTGAGCCTGATTTCATCCCTTATTTTATCTGTTTCACGGTACAGACATTTTTGTCAGGGTAAAAATCATCTCTGAGGGGTAGAACCTGATTTTTCTCTCGCAGGGTGATTTTGTGAGGGGGAAAAAAATTCTCTCTGAGGGTTTGAACCTGATTTTATCAGTTATTTTATCTGTCTCAGGGCATTTTTATGAGGGAAAAAATCACAGAAATCTCTAAGGGGTAGAACCTGATTTTTTTATCTGTCTCAGGGCACTTTTATGAGGGGAAAAAAATAAATCTCTGAGGGATTTAACCAGATCTTATCATTGTTTCATTTCTGTTAGGGCAGAGACTTTTTTATCAGGGAAAAAATCATCTGTGAAGGATTGAACCTGATTTTATCAGTTTGTCCATCTCTCTCAGGGCATTTTTATGATGGGGAAAAAAATCATCTCTGAGGGGCTTTAACCTGATTTTATCAGTTCCCAGAGCTTTACCTGCCCAAGGAAATGAGCTGAAGATTATTTTGGGGGGCATAAGTGGAATTTCCTCTCTGTTGTATCCCAGAGTCTTGCTGAATGCTGGAAATGCTGTGTTAATCCCTCATCTTTTGGGATGTATTTTGCCGTCTGTCCTCTCCCTGTGGGTGTGTGTGTATCCACGAAAACCAGCTCTCCCAAAACCCTCACATCCCAAAGGACGGGTGCCACACCCCGGGGAGAAATTCCCTAAACTTTCCCTCTGTTTTACCTTAAAAAAACACCTTTAAAAAATTCGGGTTTGCCCTAAAATTCCCAGATCCAGCGACAAACCGGCCCCGAATGCCCCCGGCTCCGGTTTTTCCGTGGAGGGAAGAGCCTTGGCCTGGTGTTTGAACGTTCCTTTCTCCTTTCAGAATCCACACGGGGGAAAAGCCCTTTGTCTGTGATGAGTGTGGGGCCCGGTTCACTCAGAACCACATGCTCATCTATCACAGACGCTGCCACACAGGTAAGGAGGATGATCCCGGGGTTGGAGGAGGCCTGGAAACCAAGGGGGAGAAAAAAAAACCCAGGCAAACCATTCCAGGAAAGCTGGAAACTGTCTTGCCTTCAGAAGAAGATGCTTTTTTGTTGTTGTTTTTTTTATATTGAACAAGATGCCATCATCTCTAGATGTGGTTTTCCTGAGAAAGCTCAGAATACCCAATAATTTGGGATATTCTGTGATTTTAAGCTGAAGGAGGGTTTATTTAAATTGGGTGCTGGGAAGAAATTCCTCCCTCTGAGGGAATGGTTTTCCCGGAGAAGCTATGGATTCCCCATTCCTAGAATTGTTCCAGGGTACGGAGCAACCTGGGCTAGGTGGAAGGTGTCCCTGCCCACGGCAGGATTTGGGACTGGGTGACCTTTAAAGGCCCCCTCAGACCCTGGAGGGAGGACATGCTCCGTAAGATCCCTCAGTTTTGGCTGGGATGTTTTAACAGCATTCCCAAAGCCCTGTTTGGTTTAATTCTCCTTTTCCTTGCTTTTTTAGGGGAAAGGCCTTTCATGTGTGAGACGTGTGGGAAGAGCTTTGCCTCCAAGGAATACCTGAAGCACCACAACCGGATCCACACGGGATCCAAACCCTTCAAGTGCGAGGTTTGCTTCCGGACCTTCGCCCAGAGGAACTCCCTGTACCAGCACATCAAAGTCCACACAGGTAGGACATGCTCCTTTTATTTGACACACACCACTGCAATATTCCAGACAGGAATTTCCTAGCCAGGCTTTTTCCCCAAGGATTGAATTCTGACTTTGTGTGCATGGCTTGATTCATGATGCCACTACTTCTTCCTGAGTGATGGCAATTCTCACATTCCCCAGTCCCTTCCCCAGTCCCTTCCCCAGTCCCTTCCCCAGTCCCTTCCC
>NW_020897919.1:792560-801672 GCF_003984885.1 Neopelma chrysocephalum
AGTCCCTTCCCCAGTCCCTTCCCCAGTCCCTTCCCCAGTCCCTTCCCTATTCCTTCCCTATTCCTTCCCTATTCCCTTCCCTATTCCCTTCCCTGTTCCCTTCCCTATTCCCTTCCCTGTTCCCTTCCCTAGTCCCTTCCCTAGTCCCTTCCCTAGTCCCTTCCCTAGTCCCTTCCCTAGTCCCTTCCCTGGTCCCTTCCCTGGTCCCTTCCCTGGTCCCTTCCCTAGTCACTTCCCTAGTCACTTCCCTAGTTCCTCCCTGGTTACAAGCTGGTCTCCAGGAAGGCCTAGACTGAAACTATCACAAATTCCCTGGAACACTTCCAAGGGCTGTAGAGGCATTATTAATAACCAGCCAGGATAATCAGTGTCCAGGTTTAGCTCCGAGCTCCTGCGCTGACCGAGGAAGGAAGAAAACAGGATTTGTTCCCCAAAGGAGAGTTTTTGGTGTGTCTGGAGGGATCCCCGTGTTCACTGGTGATTCCCAGGGCTCAGTGCCTTGCAGTGCCACCCCTCTAACCCGCTCTGTGTCCCAGGGGAGCGGCCGTACTGCTGCGACCAGTGTGGGAAGCAGTTCACGCAGCTGAACGCGCTGCAGCGGCACCACCGCATCCACACCGGGGAGAAGCCCTTCATGTGCAACGCCTGCGGCAGGACCTTCACCGACAAGTCCACCCTGCGCCGGCACACCTCGGTATGGCCCCGGGGGAACGGGCTTGGGTGGGAGATCATGGGATCATGGAATCACAGAATCAGCTGGGTTGGAAGGGACCTCCGAGATCATCAAGTCCAACCCCGCCGTGGTTCCCAGCCCGTGGCGCTGATGCCACATCCAGTCTCTTCTTAAAAACCTCCAGGGATGGAGAATCCACCCCTTCCCTGGGCAGCCCATTCCAATGGCTGATCACCCTCTTCCAATATCCAACCTAAACCTCCCCTGGCACAGCTGAAGACCCTGAGCCCTCTTGTCTCGCTGAGAAAAGAGACCAACCCCCCCCTGGCTCCCCCCTCCTGTCAGGGAGTTGCAGAGAGTGAGGAGGTCTCCCCTGAGCCTCCTCTTCTCCAGGCTGAACAGCCCCAGCTCCCTCAGCCTCTCCTCATAGGACTTGTGCTCCAGTCCCTTCCCCAGCCTCGTTGCTCTCCTCTGGACCTGCTCCATATCGGGAAGGAATCCTTCCCTGCGAGGGTGGGGAGGTGCCCTGGCACAGGTTGCCCAGAGAAGCTGTGGCTGCCACATCCCTGGAAGTGTCCAAGGCCAGGTTGGAGCAGCCTGGGCTAGTGGAAGGTGTCCCTTTACCATCTTTACCCCTGGATCATCTTTAATGTCCTTTCCAGCCCAAACCATTCCGTGGTTCCAAAAACAGAATTTTCCGCCAGCGTCGAGTACAAGCTGGATCCAAACCTTTACCCTTCTCTTTTCCTGGTCCCTCCTTTCCAGATCCACGATAAAAACACCCCCTGGAAGTCCTTCCTCGTCATCGTGGAGGGAGCATCATCGAAGAGCGACGACGGCCACAAGACGGAGCTTCCCGACGAGGAGTACGCCGTGTCCCCCAAGATCCCGGAGAAGCTGCTCTCCTTCCCTGAGAACAGCCCCTTCCAGAGCCTGGCAGCCGTCCCTGGCACCGCCGGCACGGACTGCAAGTCTTCCGGAGGGCCAGGATCCCAGGAAGCCCTGATGGGAAGCACCCTGAGCGAGCTCGCGGTGCTCCAAGCGCAGCCGGACCCTGTCCAGCCCCAGCTCCACGCCCTGGTGAACATGGAATGACTCGGGATTTACTGAAGCTGCACCCCTTGTACAGCCCTTTTGCCTGAGGGAAGCTGGTGGTGGGAGTGGATTTTCCCCGAGTTCCTCTGAAAATTCATTCCACAGCTCCATCTCCTGGAGGTCGGCGGGGTGACACTTCCCGGAGTCCCTGGGAGTTGATTCCCTGGGATTGGAAGGGGTGGCTCGGGGACCATGTTCAGGTGGGTTTATAAAGGTGGTGCAGGTTTGTTTTTCCAGGTGATTCGATGCCACGTGGACAATCAGGAGAACCGAGGTTGTGTTTCTCCGTGACATTCACTGCATTTTCCCCCAGCAGAAGTTCATCCAGGGAATAAGTCTGGCCAAACTGCTTTCCAGGAAACCTTGGTTTCTCTCTGCTGTCGCCAAAGATCCCAGCAGTGAGCCAGCTCACTCCTTGGGAATACGAGTGGGAGCTTTGGAGTCTCTTTCCGGGAGTTTTGAGTCTCTTAAGTAGCAAAAGGAGCAGGTGGGAGCCAAGTGCTGGTTTGTGTTCCCACATTTCCATGAAAACTGGAGCAGTCTGGCACTTCAGTCTTCACCTTCCAGCTGCTCCAGCTCACGTGGAAGTGGGCACTTAAAAGAGACCAAAACATCTCTTGGAAAAGTGTCTGGGAAAACCAGCCATCGTGGAAAAGGTTCAACTCAGAGGCTTTTCCCGATCAGCACCTGCTGCTCCATTTTATTGGAATAGGATTCGGGGTGTTTTCCCTGGGTGGGGAAGGAGCCTTTGAGGGTTGTCACCTGACTGGGATGACTCTTTTTTTGGGAACAGCAACTCGCTGCTGTGGCTTAATGCTTCAAAAAACTCGGGATCAGGTTCCCAGTTGCCACTGTGCAAAAAACCTGCATCTTTTCCAGAGAATTTTCCCGTTTCTTTGCCCGTTAACCGTAGTATTCCCACAGAAACTTTCTCAGCTGGAGCTGTGAGCAAAACTTTGGGAAAGGCAAGCACAATCCAGCCTGGTGTTGAGGGCCTGTTGTCCAGCAATAAACACCCCCCCCCCAACCTGTGGCACAGAGCTATTTTTGATCCTAAAGGGATGCCGGAGGTGTTGCCATGGAATTCTAATGTAGAGAAAAAAAAGGGAATTTTTTTTTAAAAGAGAGCATTTCCAAGAGGTTATATTTGAAATATTTATTCCCGGTGAAGCTCAGTTGTTCCCCAGTGACCAAGGGGAAGAGGCTGTAGATATATTTAAACCCTGAGAGCGTCTGGAACTGGAGCCAGGGAAGTTTTGTACTCCGGGAATGTATGGAAGTGAGTTACTGTTTAACTGTTCTTATTAAAATATGGGAATATTGAGACCCACCTGGTGACTGGGTGATCTGATCCGGGGGGGGGGGACACACTTTGGGACAGGGACAGGCTGGAAATGTTCAGCCTGGAGAAGAGAAGGTTCCATGGAAACCTCAGAGCAGCTTTCCAGGATCCAAGGAAGCTGGAGAGGGGCTGGACTAACAGGACAAGAGGGAATGGCTTCAAACTGAAAAAAAGGGGACATTTCAGTTGGATATTAGGAAGAAATTCTTCCCTGGTGGGGTGGGGAGGCCCTGGAACAGTTTCCCCAGGGAAGCTGTGGCTGCCCCTGGATCCCCGGAAGTGTTGAAGGTCAGGTTGGACAGGGCTTGGAGCAACCTGGGATGGTGAAAAGGGGGTGGATCTGGATGGGCTTTAAGGTCCCTTCCATCCCAAACCATCCTGTGATTCCAAACAGGGGTTGAAGGAAAACACTCCACCTGCTCACCTCCATCATCACACCAGGTCTTTCCCAGAAAAACCACTTCTCCTCCTCCCTTATACATCCATGATTTTCACTTTATTCATGTACAGAGTCACACAAAACATGATATTCCTGCTAAGGCCATTTCATTAATAAGTTTTCCGAGTAGAGAGTGATGGAAGTTGGGGGGGGGGGGGAAATACAGCGGAGTAAGTGGCGGATTGTCACCTGGAAACCGTCACAGTTCACCATGGATACACCGGAGGACATGCTGAGCCTACTCACACACAACTAACAGGTGTAGGGGGTGTAGGAACAGACCCCTCTGCCCCACCCGCGTCCTACAGCCCCCGTGCTTAATACTGACGACGGGGAGAGGGAACAGAACAAGGCCTAAAAAATAAATAAAAAAAAAACAACACTGGGAAAAAAGTGGAGCCTCCCAGCCTGTGCTTCCCCCTCATCCCGGACACAACAAAGCCATTGCTGAGGGTGGGAGTGAATTAACTACACTTGAGCTGGGAGATCACCTCCTAAACCCCGGGCTTTCCCCTCCACTTGGGATTACACAACAGCCTGTGGGAAGGAAGGGAGCAATAATAATAATAATAACAATAATAATAATTTGGCATGGATCAGGTTTTTTTTTTGGTTTTCAGAAGCTCGTGGCACAGAGCAAGTGCCACTTCCTGGAGTGACACCCACCGAGCCAAGCCCTGCTCTGTCCCAGTACCGGAATTCCAACCAAAGTGCAAACCCCCCCCAAAATTCTCCCTTTTTCCAGAGAAAAACAGCCCTTAATGAATGACTCCCTCACTCCTGGAACAGAAAACCGAGTGACAGATTGCACAGACTCCCATATATCCACGAAAAAAAAAAGAGGCAGCTCGATTCCTCTCTCGTTCCCCACTTGGTTTTAAACACACCTATAAATTCCAGCGGGAATTTTTCAGCCTTTTCCAAGCAAGCTGTGCTCACCTGGCACCCACGTTCCAACAAGGCTCCCGTGGGATGTCAGGTCTCAGCCAACACTTTTGGGGGGGGCCCGGAATTAATGGATCATTCCCGGCACACGCGGAGAGAAAGGTAGAAAAATAGATTATTACTCGTGTGGAAGTTATTTTGGGGATGGAGGGATGGGACACACCACGAAATAAAAGTGGGAAAAATCCATCCAGGAAGAACCTTAACGCTGGATATTGAGATACAAACCAGCCCTGGACCGGGGCTCCGTGAGGGGCCGACACCGATCCCGGCGCTCCTGTTCCCAAGCCTGGAATGCCTCCAGCACTAGGGCAGCATGTTGGGGAAGGGGGGTGTTGTGTAGGAGTTCCCAAATCCCAAAGCCTCTCTCACTAGCACCGGGAAAAAAAAAAAAAAGCTTAAAGAACCCCCAAATCCAACTGTATCCAACAGAGGGCCACCGAGAACCGGAAAACGGGAACAACACGACGGGGGTCGGAAGCGGTTACTTTGTGCTGTGTGCTGGCCTGGACCGAAGATGTACATGCTGGAAAATCAGGAGAACGGCAGGAAAACCGGGAGCCGCGGGTGCAGGCGCCGGGTGGAGCAGCACCAGAGCCGAGGAGGAGGAAGCGGATCCCGCCTCGGATCCGCCCGGCCCCACCACAACGAGCGGGGAGCTAAAGGGACACGCGGGGCGCCGGGAGTTGGGAAGCGACGACGGGATAAAAGCGAGGAGGGGGGTGGGTATCCCAGAATAGTCCTCGGCCGGGGCGGGGAAGATCCCGCGGGCGTCACTTGAGGTCCCCGTCCCCTTCCCCCTGGATGGTTTTCTTGATGCGCAGCAGCATCGTGGTGAGCCACTGGTCCAGCCGCGAGATGGAGTCGAACTCCTTCACCTGGAGCGGAGGGAAAACCCGGGATCAGGCAGGGATCGAGGCGAGGGAGAGAGGCTGGAACGGTGGGAGCGCGGAGTGTGACGCTTTGGGCCTTCCCAAAAATAAAGAGAAGGAAAAAAGGGGAAAGAAAAGGGAGGGAAAAAAGGAGGGGGAATAGGGTGGGAAAAATAAGGGGGGGAAAATAAGGGGGGCAAAAAGGGTGGGGGGAAAAAAGGGAAGGGGGGGAAATAAGGGGAGGGAAAATAAAGGGGTGAGAAAGTGGGGGGGGGAAAAAAAGAGGGAAAAATAGAGGGAAAAGGGGGGGAAAGCAGGGGGAAATAAGGGGGGGGATAAAAGGGGAAAGTAAGGGGGGAAAAGGGAGGGAAGGGAAGGAAAAGGGAGGAAGGGGAAAAAAGAGGGCAGCAAAAAAGGGCTGGAGAAAGAAGGGGGGAAATAAGAGGGTAAAATAAAGGGGGAAAGGGCAGGGAAAAGAGGGGAAAGAAGGAGAATAAGGGAGGGGATAAGGGGGTGAAAAAGGGGGGGGGAAATGGGTGGGAAAAAATGGTGGGAAAATGGGAAAAGGGGGAGAATAAAGAGGGGGAAGAGATGGGAGAAAATAAGGGGGGGAAAAATGGTGGAATAACTGGTGAGGGAAGGGAGGGAAAAAAGGGGGAAAGGGAAGAAAAAGGGGGAAAAATGGGGGAAATAAGGGGGGAAAATAAGGGGGCGAAATAAAGGGGGAGAAAAGGGGGGGAAAGGAAGGGAAAAAGTGGGAGAGGGGAGGAAGAAGGGGGAAAGTGGGAAGAAAAAAGGGAAAGGGGGCAAGGGGAAAAAAGGGGAAAAAAGGGGGAGAAAGGGGAAAAAAGAGAAAAGGGGGAAAAAAAAAGGAGAAGGGGGAAAAAAAGGACAGGAGGGAAAAAAGTGGGGAAAAAAAAAGGGAAAAGGCACAGGGAAAAGTCTCTCCAAGCCCACCCAGAGCATTTTAAGCCCCTGTCAAACACCAAAGGAGCTGGAGCAAACCCAGGTGGGATCTTTACTCAACTCTCCATGAAAAACTGGGAATTTTGAAGTAGGAGGCTGGGGTCTTGCTGGAGCAGCTCCACTCCCGGCCCCTCTCCACAGCTTCCCTGGCCTGGAACAGGGAACACACATCCCAAAAGAGAGAGGAGGAAGGAGCCACCATTCCCAAGGGAATCCCTGCCCACTTACTGCCTCGGTGTAGGCCTCGCTGTTCTGCTCCTCGTGGGCTTCCAGGAGTTTCTAGGAAAACAGGAAAAATGAGGAAAGGCTCTGTTCCCACTCCGGCACCTCATCCCATGGAAAACACCTGGGTCAGGGCCAAACCCAGGGCACAGCGAGGCTGATGTCCTCTAAAATGCTGGGAAAGGTGAGAAAAATCATGGAAAAGCTGCAAAAGCTCCCTGGTTTACTCACTTTCAATAGCTTGCATTCCCGGGAATCTGTGAATGCCGGGAACATTTCTTCGTATTTCTCCAGCGCCAGCTGGAAGAGAGAGAAGAGAACCCTTCACACACAATTCCTGGTTTGTTTTTTTTTTCAGGATTTTGCCTTCCCATCCTCAAACCCGGGGAAGTATCCACCAGAATTCCAACGGGACACTGTGGTGGGTCGAGATTCCGCCACACAAATCCCTGAGGAGGAGGGGTCAGGGGTTTTGGGATGAGGGCTGTTAGCCCACTGAGCTCCTCCCAGCCAGCCCAGGGTCACGAGGGGGGGGATGAGGAATTCTGGGATAACCCACCTTGGCATTCAGCTCGTCCACGATGAAGTGGCAGAGGGCGGCTTTGAAGAAATATTCCTTGGCGCTGTACTTGAGCAGGGGGTTATCCATCGTGTTGGTTCCCACCTGGATACAAAAAAAAAACATGGAAAAAGGGTCGGGAAAAGGAAAGCCTGGATTAAAAACAGGGCAGCCAATTAAAATTCCACCCAGAATTTCCGCACGGGAAAAAAATGCCAGTGGTTTTTGGGAGTCAGGGAGGCTTTTAACTCATCCCAAGGGAAGCCAGATCCCACCAGGCTGGGGGGGGGGGATTTATCCCGGCTGAGGAGGAAAGGGGAAAACAAGTCCTGCTGCAACATAAACCCTCTGGAAGCACGAAGGGAAGCACTGTGGGTATTCCCGGGTAAATATCCCACACAAAGGCAGAGCTGATAAATCTGGGGGGGGAATTTTCTGCCGAACGGAGTCGTGGATACGATCCAAAGCGGAATTTTTACAGCCTTCTCCCAGCCTTTTGCCGGATACGACAGCAAAAAAAAGACGAGTGTGACACCTGGGGAACGGTTGCACCCCGATCTCAGAGGGCTTTCCCAACCCAAACAATTCCGTGATTCCAGGGAACTTCGCCAGCCCAGCCCAGCGAGCCGCCTTCCCCTCGGGAAGAGGTTTTAGTATCCCAGGGGATGGAGCAGCTGCTCCTCACCTGCTCGTAGATCTCGATGGCCTTCTGGTACTGCTCCAGCTGCGCCGCGTAGGCCGCCACCTTCAGCAGACACTTGTTGGCCGAGCTGCAAACCCACATCCCAAAAATCACCCCCTGTGTCCCGGGAATACACCGGCCCATGCCCCGGCACCACCCCTACCCCTCCACGTGGAGAAAATCGGGAGCCAGCAGCTGGGATTTAGAGGAATTCCCTTTGTAACAGCCCTTAAGGTTAAAACCGCCTTGGTTCTGGGATGTCCGGGATGGATCCCTGATCCAGCCCTTCCCGCTGATCCCGATCACTTGCCTGTTGGACTCCTCTCCTTTGTAATAATCCGCGGCCTGTTCGTAGTGAGCGATGGCCTGGGGACAGAAACACCGGGATCAGCATTCCCGGATCAATCCCTCTGGGATCAGTCACCCCTGAAACGGCAGGGCTGCACCCGGAGAGGCAGCACCGGCATTCACGGGGATAAACGGGATCCAGCAGAGCAGGGCTGAGGAAGCAAATCATTCCCTAGAAAATAACACCTAAATCCCACCGACTTTTATCCTGCAAACTTCCAGCAGGAGATCCGCAGCGGGATTCCTGCTCAGGGAGCTTGGGAATGGCAGCGAGGGAGTCAGTGCTCCACCATGGGCTGGAAGTGACAGAGGCAGCTCTAAAACTGCCCCACAACGCTCCCAAAGCACTTTTCCAATGGAAAGTCACGTGGATTCCCACCGGAGCGTTCCGCTGGCGCCACTCGGCACAGGAGAGGCTTGGGATTGCTCCGGGCTGGGAAAACCACTGATTCCAAGTCACCTGTGTGAGGAATCCCAGCACCAGACGCTGGGAATTATTGGCAAGGAAATCACACAGTCACGGAATGGTTTGTGTCGGAAGGGATTAAAGACGACCCACGGGGCAGGGACACCTCCTGCTATCCCAGGTCACTCCCGGAGGATTGGAGACATCCCTGGGCACTCCCAGGGACGGGGAATCCACGAGTTTCCTGGGGAAAGGCTGTGCCAGGGTTAGGTGGGGAGTGGGATCCTCACCTTCTCGATGTCGACCAGCTCGGCCTCGTAGATCTCGGCGATGGTGATGTGGTGCTTGGCGGCGATGGTGAAGCGCCCCTGGGGGAAGGGAAAAGGGCAGGGAAAAGGCCGGGAAAGGGGGCTGTGAGGGGAGGATCAGCAGCGAGGCAGCCCCTCGGGGCGCCCGGGGTGCCCTTACCATGTCGGTGTAGATGTCGATGGCCGCGTTTAGGCAGTTGATGGCCTCTGCAGCGTGCGCGGGGAGACAACAACAGCGTCAGCCCGCGCCCCCCC